>NC_064926.1:203298954-203601984 GCF_023897955.1 Schistocerca gregaria
TTTAGTCAGTCAATTCATCACATTTGCCAGTTTGTCCATACGACTTAGTAGCCTGTGCCATTACACAGTTGTAGGATATTTCTGTTTTACACACTGACATACTTTTAATATTTTAATATACAGTAATGTAAGATTCATTTGTTCAGTGTCTCTTTAGGTATACAACATGCTTGTGTTTTGTATCGATACAGTCACAAAATATCATATGTCTTTGTAAGTGAGGCGATCCGTTCCAAAACTGGTCTTATCCAATTTTTTTTTACGATATGAGTGAAGCCTGCTCTGATTTTCTTCAGTACCCGCAGTACCCGGCGCATTGACTGATTAATCTATATTCACTCAAAAGTTGTTCTTTACCGTAGAAATCATTAGTTAAAAATCGGTCATCGTTCCAAAGCTTGTCTTATTTACTCCAAGTGTCGTTCCAATAGTCGCCTTATCCTACCAGCCAATGAAATTCTTCATATTCCAGTCAAAGGAAATGCGCGATATTTTTCCCGCGTTTTTACAGCTGTCGTCAGTAAAGTCTGTAGACGTGTGCAATTTTGTGACAAAATGGGATTACGATGGAAGAAAGAATTACTCCAGCTCCAAAGGGCAAAGTAAAATGCTGCAAAAGTGATCCTGCTTTATGGAAGAAAACCAAGGAAAAATATAAAAGGTAAGAAAGACGTCAAATTTGTGCAGTGTGTTTACACGACTGGTTTAGGCTCTGGTGCCAATGATCAGTGCACGTATAAAGGTTAACAAAACGGCGGTGGTGGCTGCTGAAAATAAATTTTAGGTGTTCACAAATTTTTAGTAATGCATGACAACAGCAAGCACCGCCAACATCAGTGAAATGCGTGTGAAGGCATAAAGCATCGAAGAAGCGTCTGACAAAATGCAACCGTGTGATATCCACAAAAGATCTTAAAATGTCTCCCAATCAGCAGCCAGCACTATACCACAATCCATCTAGCACCACCGCAGAAATTGCAACAGAAAGTACCACTAACAAGAAGCCATCTACACCTAATTATGATAATTTAGAATATTAAGCTTCTTCTAAGCAGAGTAGAGAAAAGAAGATATATTGCAGACACCGTAACGAAGCTTCTTAGATTGCGCCATCCAATAGATGATTCTGTCTCTTTTCCGTAACTGAGCAGACAAACAGAATCATTCTAAGAACAGAGAACATTCCTGCATCAGCAGAGCCGCTGCTTGATATCATATTCCAGGTCTGCCTACGTAGGTCAGACTCATTCGACTTGGACAAAATATACACAGGTCCTGTAAGAGCACATAACCGAACACATTTCGATTACGGGTAGACTGGCAGTAAATGCTTTGTATGTCTAAACCACTCAGAACATAGACACATAATGAATATATTACAACATAACACAAAAACAGTAGTACCGTTAGCGCTGAAATCCCGAAAAAGCACAAGACCTGTAGGCAGCATCATGCGCTTAGAAGAGCCTTATAATAGAGATGGGTAACTAGTGTCTACCAGCACATGCTATCGTAATAGCAGGCAGAAATTACTGTAAGGCTGCTATAGTAATTTTAAATAGAACTTACAATGTAATTAAGATAAGGCAGTTGAGCAATCAATATTTCGTTACTATACCGGTAACCAAAGAGAACTTACAAGGGTGACTGCATCCATGTATGCCGAATACAGTCATCAAATACAACCTTACGCTGACCACATCAGAAACCTACCAATGCACGCCAGAGACAAAACATTAATGATAAGGGCTGAGAGTAATTCAAGGTCCACACTCTGGAACCCAGAACAGACAACGGAGGACGCAAAATCAACGAGCTAATAAAGAGGGATCTATTATATCAAAGTCACGGTTCGATTATACCACCAATAACATCGACTTTACCCTAGCAAATAATGCAGCAATGGCTTACGTAACTGTGGCGGCAGGTACACTTGGGAACCTTGAAAATATAGAAGCCATAACCAAACACAGTACGTATTTAAACTGTTTCCTTCCTAAACTGAACGATTTCAATAACAATAGTAAAACCAATCATCTATGTGTCTTTCTGTCTTCTTCAACAGTCCTTTTACGATTTGAATTTCAGGACGATAACATTGTGACATGTTTTCTGATATCTGTTGTATGGCTTGTTACAAGTATTGCTGGCATGTGATGTCCTGGACGTCTTTTTGGAGATACTGACCTGACATTCATACTGGGAGCCCTTTCCTAATCGAGATTCTCAACCAAACAACACCGTACACCCTCAGGTGAGTTAAGAGCAATAATTAATACCGTTCGCTTTAACTTTATATCTTGTTTATGACTTCTGTACTTGTGGTCAGTGATGCTACTGCGACTGCCTATTCGCGACAGTCCTTTTGGAGCCGCCTCCGGTTACTCGATCGTGCGTTTTGAGTGGCGCACCGTCTTCCTGACGCACAAGAGAGACCCCCACCTTTCTCACTCAGCCAATTGGGACACTCCACTCGTCTCCTACTCATATTGTTATCAAAACTCTCAGCCAATGGGCGTTCAGATCACTGTTGCCAGACGGATCTGACGTCACGTTTGCGGACAGTGTGGCGGAAGTTCGTCTCGGAACACTTTTTCAGATTGTAAGATCCTACTCCCGAATAGTTTGATCTTGTCCCTATTAAGCTTGCACAACATTGCCTCTTTTAATGTTATCGTTAATGCTCCTTGCTGACGCATAATTAGATGGGTATGTATCGTGGCTGCTACAGAGCACTCCCGAGCGTTTAGATCTCGTAAAGGTTCATAATTGGGGGTAATAATTAGCATAAACACGTGAAGGGAACGCACGTATGCATTACAATTGGTTAATCTTAAAAAACTGCGGTGAAGAGGAAGTCACGACACCATTTTCGAAGAAATTCGGACGTGAAGAATAGCGCATTGGGCAGAAGTGAAAAAACTTTGCTGAAGAGTGGGAGTGCAACAGAGAATAGTTTAAGGATAGCTTTTGTGGGAGCTAGACAATTGGTTAAGATTATAAAACATTTGCTTGGTGGGGAGGCAGTTATTTTGTTAACAACTATTTCACTGGCCTGCATTTTGCAGAGCCTTTCTCATTGGCACAGGCATTGTGCTGGCTTGTAGAGAGAAGTCTGTTGCAGGACAGAACACATCGACTGCGGTTCTGGAGAGCACACTTGGCCTGTAGATTCTGGGGAACAGTTTTGTTGCGGATTCTGGAGAGAGCACTTGGTCTGGGGATTCATTTGCGCGAACTGCTAGAGAGGAGAGGGAAGCCCGTTTCGGGAGAGAACGCTTCGATTGTGGATTATGCAGAGAACACCTCATTTGTGGATTCGGGAGAGAACACACTGGCTACGGATTCCGAAGAGGGCACTTGGTCTGGATATTCTGAAGAGGGATCTTCCTGCAGTTGGCAGGTGATGTGTTGCAGACCGCAGCAGATCACGGCCCCCCCGACTCTCCACACTACTAAATGCATGATACGGCTCGAACTGCAGCATGCAGTATGGGACTTACCGAGCGTTTGTACGCGCGTTATTTCGGTCAAGTAGGTTCCGCCAATGTTACGCTTCTCCCGAGCTACTGAAGGCCCATTCACGACGTGATCAGTAGTTTCCCACTCTTCTGGCGCAGTCAGGTGATCACTGTGCGCCGATCGCGAATTTGTATTTTCTCATAACTTATTTGTAAGATCCCGATTTTAATCCATTTACCAAAACTATACGGTCATTGTCAGCTCATTCAAGCGCTACATTAGCACCCTTCAATGTTAATAATAATCAGTTTCGTGTTTTCTGCATTTTTCAAGATCGAATAGATCCTGTGATTATTTCTTGTTCATGTATCTGTTAGTAAGCAACTGTATAATAAATAAGGATTTATGTGTACTAGTGTTTCATTTCATAGTCAGATGATCTTACTGTTTATTGTGAGGTGCAACACCTTTGTAGTGGCCGAGCGGTTAAAGGCGCTACAGTCTGGAAAAGCACGACCGCTACGGTCGCAGGTTCGAATCTTGCCTCGGGCATGGATGTGTGTAATGTCCTTAGGTTAGTTAGGTTTAAGTAGTTCTAAGTTCTAGGGGACTGATGACCACAGCCGTTAAATCCCATAGTGCTCAGAGCCATTTGAACCATTTTTTGTAACTCCCTTGTCTCGCATTTGCTGGGCAGCGGTTAGAAGTTCATGTAATAAGTATTGCCCTCCGCCACACACCGTTGGGTGGCTTGCGGAGTATGAATGTAGATGTAGAACACTGGACTATCATCCTGAAGGACGCCAGTGCAAACCCGCGTCCGGCCATCCTGATTCAGGTTTTCCGTGATTTCCCTAAATCACTTCAGGCAAATGCCGGGATGGTTCTTTTAAAAGAGCGCAGCCGATTTTCTTCCCCATCCTTCCCTAATCTGATGGTTTCGATGTCTTCACTGTTTAGTTCCCTCCCCCTGAACCAACCAATCAACCAATGTGAGCTATTAGTTATCCATTGCGCTACAGTTTTGTTAATGTACACTCCTGGAAATGGAAAAAAGAACACATTGACACCGGTGTGTCAGACCCACCATACTTGCTCAGGACACTGCGAGAGGGCTGTACAAGCAATAATCACACGCACGGCACAGCGGACACACCAGGAACCGTGGTGTTGGCCGTCGAATGGTGCTAGCTGCGCAGCATTTGTGCACCGCCGCCGTCAGTGTCAGCCAGTTTGCCGTGGCATACGGAGCTCCATCGCAGTCTTTAACACTGGTAGCATGCCGCGACAGCGTGGACGTGAACCGTATGTGCAGTTGACGGACTTTGAGCGAGGGCGTATAGTCGGCATGCGGGAAGCCGGATGGACGTACCGCCGAATTGCTCAACACGTGGGGCGTGAGGTCTCCACAGTACATCGATGTTGTCGCCAGTGGTCGGCGGAAGGTGCACGTGCCCGTCGACCTGGGACCGGACCGCAGCGACGCACGGATGCACGCCAAGACCGTAGGATCCTACGCAGTGCCGTAGGGCACCGCACCGCCACTTCCCAGCAAATTATGGACACTGTTGCTCCTGGGGTATCGGCGAGGACCATTCGCAACCGTCTCCATGAAGCTGGGCTACGGCCCCGCACACCGTTAGGCCGTCTTCCGCTCACGCCCCAACATCGTGCAGCCCGCCTCCAGTGGTGTCGCGACAGGCGTGAATGGAGGGACGAATGGAGACGTGTCGTCTTCAGCGATGAGAGTCGCTTCTGCCTTGGTGCCAATGATGGTCGTATGCGTGTTTGGCGCCGTGCAGGTGAGCGCCACAATCAGGACTGCATACGACCGAGGCACACAGGGCCAACACCCGGCATCATGGTGTGGGCAGCGATCTCCTACACTGGCCGTACACCTCTGGTGATCGTCGAGGGGACACTGAATAGTGCACGGTACATCCAAACCGTCATCGAACCCATCGTTCTACCATTCCTAGACCGGCAAGGGAACTTGCTGTTCCAACAGGACAATGCACGTCCGCATGTATCCCGTGCCACCCAACGTGCTCTAGAAGGTGTAAGTCAACTACCCTGGCCAGCAAGATCTCCGGATGTGTCCCCCATTGAGCATGTTTGGGACTGGATGAAGCGTCGTCTCACGCGGTCTGCACGTCCAGCACGAACGCTGGTCCAACTGAGGCGCCAGGTGGAAATGACATGGCAAGCCGTTCCACCGGACTACATCCAGCATCTCTACGATCGTCTCCATGGGAGAATAGCAGCCTGCATTGCTGCGAAAGGTGGATATACACTGTACTAGTGCCGACATTGTGCATGCTCTGTTGCTTGTGTCTATGTGCCTGTGGTTCTGTCGGTGTGATCATGTGATGTATCTGACCCCAGGAACGTGTCAATAAAGTTTCCCCTTCCTGGGACAATGAATTCACGGTGTTCTTATTTCAATTTCCAGGAGTGTATATGGGCTCGTGGGGAGCAGTTTCGACAAATCCAATTGATATGTATCGTTCTGATATTCATAGCCGTATGCCAAATGCTCAGTTTACGCTTCACATAAAAAACTGACAATGCCTATGCAGGATTTAGGTTACTTTGGACATTCTGCTCCGCAGTTGGAACTACACTATATGATTCAAAATCCTGTGCAGATGTGCTGGATGAAATTTTTCAGAACTTACTGAGCGTTTAGCGTCAAAAAAAAAAAAAAAAAAAAAAGGTTCAAATGGCTCTGAATACTATGGGACTTCATTTCTGAGGTCATCAGTCCCCTAGAACTTAAAACTACTTAAACCTAACTAAGGACATCACACACATCCATGCCCGAGGCAGGATTCGAAACTGCGACCGTAGCGGTCGCGTGGTTCCAGACTGAAGCGCCTGGAACCCCTCGGCCAACTATGCCGACCGTTTAGCGTCATTGACCACGATTCGTTGGGTTGAAATCTTAATGTATTTTAATTTTATCTTTGGTACATGGCAAAAATTCTGGAAAAATCAAGTTACGTTGCTTGTGGATGGGAATAATCCATGTGCTTCTCTTACAGCAATCTTCTGGTTTTGCCGGCCGGGGTGGTCGAGCGGTTCTAGGCGCCACGGTCGCAGGTTCGAGTCCTGTCTCGGGCATGAATGTGTGTAATGTCCTTAGGTTAGTTAGGTTTAAGTAGTTTTACGTTCTAGGGGACTGATGACCTTAGAAGGTAAGTCCCATAGTGCTCAGAGTCATTTGAACCATTTTTTCTTCTGGTTTTGTGTTGGTTTGTAATGGGCCATTTTCATGTTATAAGTATTGTTATCTGCGTTAGAGATTGTACAGGTTGCTTAAGAGATATTATGTTTGAGGTAACAGAGCTAATACTATCTTGTTACTTTTAAATTTTTCTATTCATATGTCAGGTGGGTTACCCGCGTTAAAATTTGCAGATTACTGGGCTATGCCTAAATTGATGCGTGAAAATCATAGAGTTTACCTGTAATGTGTATAATGGAACAGGATAATTGTAATTTCTAGAGCACAGATAGTGAGGGCAACATGGAAAGGCAACAGGAAACTATCAGCAGTCAATTATTAGCGAGTTACAGGAAAATAGTTTACGAGACTCAGACAAAGAGACAAGTGGCATGTCAGCAACGCGAAGTATTGAAGGCAGCCTAGGATCCAGTTCGGCAGTTAACAAGAACCAAGGCGAGGCTTTCTTGGAAACATCAAAACCGGCCGCTATTGTGCACGAGCAAACGGCGCACATCCTCGTCGGTCGTGAGGCGGCTACTCCCGTGCCCGTTGTATTTGCTTTTACTGTTCTCCAAGCATTTTTATCGGGAATGGGTAAGAAAATTGGTACACAGAGTAAAGCGAATGATGAGCAAAGCAAAAGGAATGATGAACAGTTACGAAAACTAAGTAAAGCGAGTAATGAGCGCAGCAAAACAACTGAAGAACAGCGTGAATAAGAAAACTGAGGCACAAAGCAAACAAAGCCAGGACAGTTTAACAAGAAACTGAGTAGTAGACACAAGAATTTAGTAAGAAGCTAGACATATTTGTCGAAGAGAGCAGATGTACCGGAAGGGAAATAAGAAAATAAGTCGTGGATTTGCAAACAAATTCTGAATCAGTTAGTATGTGGCAGGGCGAAGTGGCATATAACATCAAAAGGGTATCCCATGGACAGGTCATAGGAAGTGAGCAGCTTGGACGTCAGTGTCCTTATCTGAAGACGTGGAGACAATATGTCATGATGAGATTAATAAGATCGTAGAGAAAGTCAGATTTTTAAAAACAGCCGTGGGTTACCTCTTGTTATGAAGTAATGCAGAATCTGATCCAACAGTTCCGTTAAATGTAACAATACACAGAGAAAGGAACTCCTCCAATTCAAAGGAGCTCAGGCAAACATTAATAAATGGGATCAGGAGTTTCTGCTCCAGCTCCAACGAGATAATGACAGTAGTAATAAATCCGATGATAATGCGAAGGATGTAGCGTCGAATACAAATGAGGCAGAGAAGAGGAGAGGAGAAGAACAATTACGCGATCTGACTGATAGACTGTACTCCATTAGAAGCATACAGGTGCAGCGATGTGCTATCGGGCCGTAAATTGCAATGATTACAGTGCAGATAAGAGTTGCAGACATCTTTTGTTAGTCCAAAAAGTACTCTTTGCACCCCGATCCATCAAACGATATGCACCCAAGGATCTGGGTCGATCAATTCAAAGATGCATTGCTCATACCTTGATCGCATGCTTTGAAGATTAATTTTGTATGTGAAGACCTCCGTGAAGGAGCCGTGGCAAGGATGCGTCTGATTGCGAGAGTATACGACCTACGACGGATTAAGACGTGTGTTTCTGGACAAATATTTGTCCAAAGCAAACCGAGATCAAGTGAAATTGGAATACGAGTGATGGAAGGAAACATAAAGCAACTATAGGTATCAGAATTCCATACAATATTCCGTAAGGAGGTGGTCCACTGCAATCAGTTGGATACGCTATATTAGCCCAGTCAATGAAGACCAAAAAAAGTCGAATAGAAGGGCAAAATCGTATAGTCGCAAAGTTTTGTACATTCGTATGAGGGAGTGTGTAGAATAACACACCAAAAATCCCCACCAGAGGGTTGTGCATGAGGGTGGGAGGTTAAATGTCCCCTTTTATGTTTTCTTGACTAACTTGAAGGAGCGCAGTTGCTAACGAAAGTGTTTCCCAGTACAAAATTAAACTATACTAAATTTCCTGCAAAAACTGTTCCTATCCATTTTTTCTCTAGAACCAATAGTTCCCACGTTGTAGGCGATGGAAAAACAACATATTTTTAAAAATAGTGTTGCATCTAAAATTGATGTTTACTGTTAAATGAAGTGGATTAAGAACTAATATTAAATTTTTGTACCACGTCTAAGTGTGGTGTCACCGCAAGGAATGGTTCACTTTTTATAGCTTCAGAGATCTCACTTGCAGAGACGCTAGTTAGCATAGCCTTCAGCTAAGTCAGTAGCTACGACCTACCCAGGTGCCACATTGACCACTGATCTACACGTGTGAAGCAAGTATAGTTCATTGATCCTCGCGTCAGACTACGTAATAAACGCGTGCAATTAATGGCCACACCTCGTAATCAGACTAAGAGTCAAATTGCGTGACTCAGCCGGGTCACCCTTTTTCCATGAGGCCCATAGTTCCGTCTCATACCAAACACTAAGTACAGTAGAGTCATATTAAGAAATAAATTGTGTTCCAGGGTTGTAACAGATGGAGGAGGTGGGGGTGGTGAGTACAAGGTCGCTGGAGTGCGATTATGCAGGTTTCTTCTTCATAGGATTAAAAACTGAGCTGCCAACAGGCAATTGCCCACCCACTCTGGCCCACTACTTCACAACGAGCAAGTATAGGGTGTTCCATAACGTTATACCGACCCTCTGCAGCATACCGTATGCAGAATTGCCAACAAAGTGCGCAGATATGCCCGTGGACAGTTTATTTTCCGCAAAGTGCGTTAATACTATATGGACTACAGATCTGAGTTACTGATAACACGTACGCTAGAAATACATATTGAACGAATATATGTAAATCTCTGCATATTGCTGTGCACAGCTAGAGGGGAATTTGGTTCTTACTCGACCTTTGCAGCAGATGTAGCTTGCTACCAGGAAAGGAAACTTGTCTCGCCATGAGCATTGCTTTTCATTTTGAACGCCACAATTTCTGGACCGGTTCTCTGATTTGAGTAGACAAAATATATTCACTGAACTAAAGTGGTGTTATTTTCAGTTTATTAAATGAGTATTTATTTGCAGTTATTAAGTGGGCTATATGTAAAAAAATTCAGTAGCTGGAGCTTTCAGTTATCTGCCGGACAAAAGCGCCTGTTCCAGCTGTAACACGCTGTCAATGTGTATTGAGAATATCAGTTTCATTGTCTGCTCTATCCGTGGCTGGAATACTTGTGACAAGCGGGGACAATGAGGAGTATCTTATAGAACTTCAGATATTTCGACATATATCAAGTAACTCATTACAGCACATTACTGTTCTAGACTTGAACATGATCAGTCCCGTTCCATCAGACACGTTCACATCTACCTTGCAAAATGTACGAGTACTATGGATGTGTGGTAATTCCTGATTGAAACTGATTTGTGCAGCGTACCACTAACACAATTAACGGTGAGAGAAGTGCAGTAACTTTCTGGTCATCGATTAATTCGCCACAAACTCATGGAAGAGAACTGAACAGGAAGTGCTGGGCAGGAATAGTCTGTCTGTAAACTGAAAGCGAGCAGCAGTCGGGGTGGGGGGTGGGGTGGGGGGGGGGGGAGTGTTTTCTTTCCTGGAAGACTGCTACAGGTGTCGTACAGGATGACTAAGAATCAAATTCTCCTCTAGCATGTACAATAACGTGCAGGGATTTACATAGACTCTGCCCAAATGCGTTTCTTGCATTAGTATTATTAGTAACTCATCTCTGTATTCCATATAGTACAGTACTGGCCATTAAAATTGGTACACCAAGAAGAAATGCAGATGGTAAAGGGTATTCATTGCACAAATATATTATACTAGAACTGGCAGTGATTACATATTCACGCAATTTGGGTGCATACATCCTGAGAAATCAGTACCCAGAACAACCACCTCTGGCCGTAACAACGGCCTTGGTACACCTGGGCATTGAGTCAAACAGAGTTTGGATGACATGTACAGGTACAGCTGCTCATACAGCTTCAACAAGATACCACAGTTCATCAAGAGTAGTGACTGGCGTATTGTGACGAGCCAGTTGCTCGGCCACAATTGACCAGACGTTTTCAATTGGTGAGAGGTCTGGAGAATGTGCTGGCCAGGGCAGCAGTCGAACAGTTTCTGTAACCAGAAAGGCCCGTACAGGACCTGCAACATGCCGTCGTGCATTATCCTGCAGGGATCTAATGAAGGGTAGAGACACGGGTCGTAACACATCTGAAATGTAACGTCCACTGCTCAAAGTGCCGTCAATGCGAACAAGAGGTGACCGAGACGGGTAACCAACGGCACCCCATATCATCAAGTCGGGTGATATGCCAGTATGGCGATGACGAATACAAGCTTCCAATGTACGTTCACCGCGATGTCGCCAACCACGGATTCGACCATTATGATGCTGTAAACAGAACCTGGATTCATCCGAAAAAAATGACGTTTTGCCATTCATGCACCCAGGTTCGTCGTTGAGTACACCATCGCAGGCGCTCCTGTCTGTGATGCAGCGTCAAGGGTAACCGCAGCCATGGTCTCCGAGCTGATAGTACATGCTGCTGCAAACGTCGTAGAACTGTTCGTGCAGATGGTTGTTGTCTTGCAAACGTCCCCTGTTGACTCAGGGATCGAGACGTGGCTGCACGATCCGTTACAGCCATGCGGATAAGATGCCTGTCATCTCGACTGCTAGTGATACGAGACCGTTGGGATCCAGCTCGGCGTTCCGTATTACCCTCCTGAACCCACCCATTCCACGTTTTGCTAACAGTCATTGGATCTCGACCAACGGGAGCAGCAATGTCGCGATACGATAAACCGCAATCGCGATAGGCTACAGTTCGACCTTTATCAAAGTCGGAAACGTGATGGTACTCATTTCTCCTCCTCACACGAGGCATCACAACAACGTTTCACCAGGCAACGCCGGTCAACTGCTGTTCGTGTAGGAGAAATCGGTTGGAAGCTGTCATATGAGCACATTGTAGGTGTCGCCACCGGTGCCATCCTTTGGTGAATGCTCTGAAAAGCTAATCATTTGCATATCAGAGCATCTTCTTCCTGTCGGTTAAATTTCGCGTCATCTTCGTGGTGTAGCAATTTTAATGGCCAGTAGTGTATTAATGCACCTTGTGGAGATTAAACCTTCCCCTCTCGCAGGCAAGTCTACATACTGCATCAGCAGTAATTCGTAAGGCAATCTGCAGGGGACAGTATAACTGTGAAACACTCTGCAATTGCTTCGTATTAGGTAGTAGGGTGGATAGATTGGGGAATCACTTGTTCACTCTTCAGTTTACAGACTTATGAAAGACGTAATTGCATGAACACATTCGGATGATACACCATCCCACTCACTTCTATCCTCTGTCACCCCTCCCTCCACCCTGTTACACCCTCAGAATAACTTATCCATTAATATGACTCTACTGCACTTATATGTGATATATGTTTAATATTTGTATTTATCCCACTTCATTTAATAATAAACATTAATTTTACACCATTAAAACAGTCTTTTTATCATCTGCAATGTGAAAGCTACCGATTCTAGAGAAAAAAGTGAAGAGGAACCTTTTTGTGGGAAGTTTAAAGTAGTTTAATTCTAAGAAACATTTTCACTAGAAGCCGCAGTTTTCAAGTTATTCAAGAAAAACATTAAAAAGTGAAGTTTAAATGCCCCCACCCTTATGCTCACACCCCTTAAGTACGGATTTTTAGTATGTTGTTCATGAAACTATCTCTCATCCCTGTCCAAAAATGTGCGACTACACGATTTGTCTCCCTAATTTTCCTTTGTTGACTGGGTATATGATCCATTGGAGGGGTATGAATTTGTCTTACAAAATTACCATATCGACTGCAGCACAAAATTGCAATAGTCGGAAGGAACGTGCGAGATGTGAGAGTCATTGAATTTTTGTTACAAGAATTGATTTAGAATCATGGCGCAGGGGCACAGGAACCCAGGCACGTTGTGCAAAATAACTTTCCACCAAACAGGTGAGACCGTAATAACCACAAATGAAATACCAGGCATCCTCCAAGACATAACGGCACTTGTTGGAATAGGCAATCGCAGTATGGTCGTTGGTCACTGGCTGTAGATCAGACAAGTCATGTCTTGGTGCTTGACAAATATATATATGAGACATGAGGCAAGGAAAAACTGATTCGTATTTAGAATGCAAAGAGTGATAGTGCACAGAATAGCAAGCGTTAAAAGTGCAGAAGTGAAAGAGGAAGTTATGATTGATTTTGCATGTCAGTCACATATATTCACTACAAGTTTCCTAATTGTACAAGGTCTACCAGTGGAAGTAATTTTAGGAGTTGACTTCCTGAAGAAGTTCCAGATGATTCTCCATTTTACCAGAAGGTTTGTTTTGGCAAAGGCTGAAAAGATTAGACTGAATTTCGATGACTGTGTAGGGAGGGATACGGAATGTGTGTTGATTGTCCTGAGGCTGGTGGGTGTGAGTAACAATGATGATTGTGCCATCAATAGCGAATTTGTGATGAATCTCCGGCATACTGAATTAGCTGATACGAGAGAAGGAGTGAGAAATATGCTTTAGTCATATGTGAGTGTATTCTGTGATGCACCAGGGATGATACAAACCTTCAAGTATTGTTTTAAAGTTGAAGGAAGAAACGATTCCCAGTACTGCCTGTCAAGTAGTTTTCCGTCGTGGGAGGACTGGTGAAGAGCACAGTCAGCCCTTGTGAGGGCAACTGAGGAGTTACTCGACTAATTGGTAGTGGTTCCATGGTCAAGAAATTCGTCGATGACCTGCACAGCAGTGTGATGACTACTTGCCCCCTCCCATTACTGCATCCAGTGACGGCATTTGTAGAGGGTAACGCAGCAGTTGGTGGGATCTGATTGGCCTATCGAGGGCCAGAATATGGAGCTTTACCCTTACCTTTACAAAGAGAAAGTACGAGATAAAAGTGAATCTGAGGCCATCTAGCACCTATTAGAACCTCCTGTTTTGGTTCTAAAAAATGATGGGTCTGTTAGACTGGTGCTTGATTCCCTCCAAATTAATACCGTCTCTGAACCATAAACTGATAGGCCCAAGACTTTAGAACAACTCCAACAACAATGTCGTGAGGTACACATCCTCGTATCCACAGACATCAAAAACAGTTATTGCCAAGTGGAACTACACCCTGCATGTACAAGATATTTTAATAGTACAGACAGTGTTACGAATTTAAGAAGCTGCTGTTCAGGCTAAATGGGTTTTTGCTTACTATCTTTAGGATTCTGGGCTCTGCGATCCTGAAAGCAGTGAGAAACAAGATTATACTAAATGTCAGTGACTTACTTATTGTGGAAAAAAACTTGGAAGGAACACAATGCAACTTTAGATCTGTAGCAAATGCTTTTGAGGAACATGGCGACATGGTCAACCTAACTAAGTCAGAGTCTGGCCACAAGGAGGTTGGCTTCTTGGGACTGATTTGGATGGATCGATGGCTGGATCCAGAAAAACTCAAATGAACTACAATTTACCAGTGCTAAGTACAAAGCGGCAAGTGTGTGCCTCTCTAGGACTATATCTAGATTTTCTATAAATCTTTGTAAACGGGATGGTCACTGCCACGAATCTATGCCAGTTAACTGAGAAGAATGTTGTATGGGCGTAGGGTGAGCTGGAACAACAAGAATTTGAGGATTTCAAGGTTACATTGATGAGCGCTCCACTATTGTTTCACCCCATTTTGAGCAAGGAATTGTTTAAGTCAACTGTTGCGTCATAGACCCATCTGATGGCATATCTGTTTCAAGAGGTATAAGAAGAAGGAGGAGGGGTTCGACAGACAAGGCGTGTAGTGCCCAATTCAGAAAGAAATTACTCAGTAACTGAACTCAAAGCATTGGCAATCATCTGGAGCTTCGTCGGATTTCGGTATTTCTCGATGGGTAACCTCATTGCGATTTACAGTAATAATAATTCCTTAGAGTTTCTAATGACAGCAAAGTTAACTCGTGGATACTTTGTCTGATAGGCACAGCATCTCCAGGAAATTCTTATGCCAGGAAACGACAATTTTCTGGCAAGTGCACCATCACAGGCCTCCATTTTCCTGACAAATTAGAATGATAACAAACTGAGACGAACTTTGACGTGTTGTACCTTAAAAGCGTCACCTTCGGAGATTTCGTTGCTGCTATTCTTGTGGATATCAGATGAGAACAAGATAAGGACTCGATTCTCCAAGATGTAAAAATGCTGTGGTGAAGTGGTGCCCAGATAATCTTAATCAGTACTATCTGCTGAGTAATGATGTGTTACTTAGACATACGAACACAGATGAAAGTAGCTTGGTGTTACGTGTGCCAGAGAAATTCATCAAGCGTCTTATTTGATACACTCATCCCAATTATACTCACTTCTGACCATGCAAATGTTATATCAAAACAGTTTGTCTATCGCATCAATGTGAAGAGGTTCGTTAAGGTAGTTCTCGTGTTGTGGTCTTTTTCAAAAGGCTAAGCCAGCTACAGTAACCCATAATTCCAGAGGCGTTGGGTGACATCTCTGTCACAGATCTAGTTGGTCTGACTGCAAGATCTTGGAGATGATACCAATATATATTAGTAACAGTAGAGCTTACTTCCAAGTTCGTTACATTCACACTACTTTGGAGCACAACAGGAAGAACAATGACGAAGACCTTTATGAACCACTTTTTTCATGTAGTCGGAAAGGTGTCAAGAATAATATCAGATAATGGACCTCCGCTTTGTTCTTGTAGTTGGCGAACTTCAGTGAGACAGGAGGGGACAAAGGTAGTTTATATCTCAAGGTACCGTACAGTCTCCAGTCCTGCTAAGTGAAGAATGAGAGAGATTTTAAAAATGTGTCAGCTGTATTGTAACCGTCAACAATGAACATGGGATGAGTTCTTGGTTGCC
This sequence comes from Schistocerca gregaria, assembly GCF_023897955.1. Lineage (NCBI taxonomy): Eukaryota > Metazoa > Arthropoda > Insecta > Orthoptera > Acrididae > Schistocerca > Schistocerca gregaria. The sequence continues at coordinate 203,314,584 of NC_064926.1, forward strand.
ATCCAAGACATCTTGAATGGTTACGCCATAAAGTCTTGGGCATGGTATTGGCCCTAATAGTTAAGAGTCGTCAAGCAGCTGATAGGCTCCAAGAAGTGATGTAATTCCCATCCTCCAGATGTGGACAGCAAAGGAAGATTGTTAAACAGGCACTGGAACAGGTTCAAGAGAAGTCAAAGAAGTGAAGAGAGAACCGAATGTGATGAATTTGAGTGATTAAGTTTGCTGCTCGCGAACAAATTACTTTTAAAATCGTGAAGGCACTGGAAGAAGTTTTGAAACCATCTATATGGCGATATAGGTTAAGATGCGAGGTATCTCACAATTCAGCCATTCATCCTGGTGAGCACTCGTTTGCGAGCGATTGACGAAAAAAATTCGGAATTTTTGAGTGACGCTCAGTACACTAAAAAGCAGTGGTACATTGAGTGGTTGCGTGGTGTAATGGATAAGGCAAGGCACTCATCTACAGAAGGTCGTGGGTTGAATCTTCTCAGGTAAATTTTTTAATTTTTAAACTTTTATCAAGGTTACCTTATCATTATTTTTTCAATTAATTGATTTTATTTAATGTACTGTTTTTTTCTCACTTCGTTTTGATGATCATATCAACTTCTTCATTTGCTCTTATTTTTCTTCCTATCATTCTTTTTCTGCTTGAAATCTTTGTTCTTGTGATTTTAATTAATTTTACACATTAATTTACATTTAATATCTTGTGTTTTATCATCTTATTTTCTGACCATTTTACTACATTAATTATTTCTGTTCCTCATGTTGCCTGGATTTAGTTTAACTTATAATCCTTCCTTTCGTTTAAATCTTCGGTTGCATTATTTTTCCCGTAGTGCAGTGGGAAATTAAACTGTTTTACATGTTTGTGTGACGATTACCATAAAACATTAAAAATCTTGTAACGAAAATTACAATGTTATACCGTTGCACAGTCAATATAAATAGATTATTTTGTCTTTTGTTTTTTAACCGACAGATCAGAATTTTCAAATATTTAAATATTGTTGATGTTGTTGTGGTCTTCAGTCCAGAGATTGGTTTGATGCAGCTCTCCATGCTACTCTATCCTGTCCAAGCTTCTTCATCTCCCAGTACCTACTGCAACCTACATCCTTCTGAATTTGTTTAGTGTATTCATCTCTTGGTCTCCCTCTACGATTTTTACCCTCCACGCTGCCCCCCCCAATACTAAATTGATGATCACTTGATGCCTCAGAATATGTCCTACCAACCCATCCCTTCTTATAGTCAAGTTGTGCTACAAATTTCTCTTCTTCTCAATTCTATTCAATATATTATAACAGGTAAATACGATTTAAATTCACATTCAAAAAAATTTCGAGTGGAAAAGGAATGATATAAAGAAAAAATGAGAACAACTGAAAAAATCATATGGTGATTAAAATGATGAGACAAAGGAATAGAAATAAAAAATTACATTTGAACCCATTAACTGAGTGCAAGCAATGATCAAAGTCAATTCGGTTAAGAATTAAAAATTAAAAAAGGAGTCTCGAATCCATAATCCTCTGCATGCCAAGACCTTACCTCATCCATTACACCATTCAACCAGTCAGTGCAATAACAATTTTTAACACTATTGTGGGTCACTTAAAAATCCGAATTATTTTTTCATCGATTACTCGCAAACGAGGGTCTACCAGGGTAAACGGTTCCAGGGTGCGATATCTGGGATCTTAACCTATCTATCCACATACATTGTTTCAAAAATTCGATCCCACCGCTGGGGACCTCTCCTTGTTGGTTAGGTTAACATTGGATACATGGGGACAACACGTGAAATAGAAGTGATGTGTCAGCCATTGGTCGAGAGTACTGAAAGTGATCATGACATTCTGCAGTGATTTTTACATACAGTATGATATGTCAGGGTTATTGATGAAGTTCCTGAGGTCACGTGAATTGATACATGTAAGGAAGGAATTAATGAAGGGAGCTGTTGAGAATGCACTGTGCCTGTGGCGAAGCCAATTTACGCTGAGGTACTAAAGTGAGTTTAAAGTTATACATACTATGAAACGATGTTTTATTTAGAGGTGTGTTTGATCATGTTGCAGACAGGAAGAATATCAGCGTGATGAAGGAATCCATTCAGCAGTGAATGAAGACAGAATGATGCTTAAAACAAAATCATACGGTCATGATGAGTAAGGACCATTATTAAACGAATTAGAGAATTGCATGGACAAACAGACGTTAACTCCAGGACGGTAGTATTAAGTAATCAGCTCACCCCAAAGTAAAAAATGTAGTAAGAGGAAAATGTTCAACAAGAAATGAAATAGTTTTGCAAGGTAATTTAGCATTGAGTTTTTTCGGCAGTATTTGTGTGTTCTTCTGGCATGCTGCAGTAAGCTTTGTGAACAATAAGAGCTGAGAACATTATCAATGTTTGTTAAAAAAGAAAAATAGTTTGAAGCTCCATCCGGAATCTTGGTGACAAGATGGATCAGATGTAGCTGGAATCTGAAGATGTGGCATGGGCCTTATATTAAATTGTGGTACCCACATTGTTCTTTGCTTGCATGTTATTCAGTAGAGCCATGGTCAACAGAGGGCGATGAGGTAGTAGTCAGACGTCTGTGCCTGTAGCTATGGATATCTGATGACAGTTAATTTAGTACATGTTGTAATTAATACCATTATGGGAATAACTAACAGTAGAATTTGCAACACCCACCTTCCTACCAGTTTACCTAATCCGCCGGCCGTAGTGGTCGAGCTGTTCTAGGCGCTTCAGTCCAGAACCGCGCTGCTGCTACGGTCACACGTTCGAATCCTGCGTCGGGCATCGATGTGGGTGATGTCCTTAGGTTAGTTAGGTTTAAGTAGTTCTAAGTCTATGGGATTGATGACCTCAGATGTTAAGTCCTATAGTGTTTAGAGCGATTTGAACCATTTGAACCTAGCCTTCCAATAATTATGATAGATTGTAAATCTGAGATATTAAGGTCTGTCTGTGCATTGTACTGGTACAACACTTTCAGTTGTCTGTGTGAGATGATGACAACACCACTTTGGCGCAAAATATGTAAATGATGAACAAATTACTGTCATTAGTAATTTTTTTGTAGAGTAATGATATTTGGATATTCAGTGCTATAAAACTTTTGTGTCTCAGACATCATATCTATGGACCATTCAAGTAATTTTTGTATAATGTTTTAGCTAATTTATGAATAGTTATCATGTTCTTAATGTAAGCTTTGGAAATGATGCAAAGCTAATAAATATTCCATGACTGATGTAATTGCATTTGTTTTAGCAGTAATGGTAGATTACACCTACTCTGTCATACTGTTTGAGGGACTACAAGACTGGGCATGGAGATGAGACACAAGGAAAGCCTGCCATTCAGGTGCACTATTACTGAGGGACGACTGGGTGACTCTGTGCCTCCATATGAAGACCGAATATTCTGATGCTTCAGGAAGGTGTGGGCAAACGGTCCTCTTCAGGAGGGGATTTTAACTGATCCATGTGAATACATTTACCAGTTAGTTGTACACATCAAAAATAACGTAGGTAATTACTGCACAAACAGCTCTGTTCATGACCATGCAACAAGAGATAGACTCAACTTACATTTACCAAGAAAAAATAAACATAAAATCCCAAACAGCATTTTCTACCAAGGAATAAAACTGTACAATAAATTACCAAAAGAGATTACAGAAATTGCCAAAATAGGCTTATTTAAAAACACAGCTAAAAAGTACCTGTTATGCAATACATTTTATACATTGAAGGATTACGTAGCTAAAACAGAGTAGCGATTTGATAAAAAATATTATAGATATAAATAATAATAATAATGATTATAAAATATCCAACATTCCATATAACACCTTCACTTTATGTTTTTTCCTTTCTAGAAATACTTACCCCCCAAGCTATGCATAACACAAAACTAACTCCTCTTCCTCTTTCTGAGCTCAACATCTCACTCATTATGGAGGGATGCTGACTCAGTTTTTCAGAATAGCAGATGGCAAGTTGCGGTACAGAAAATGGCCCAGAGATCAGCAGTGTGTGTGTGTGTGTGTGTGTGTGTGTGTGTGTGTGTGTGTGTAGTGAGTGACGTGATATGAAACAATATGTGTATAGTGTGTGCAGTGACTGATAGCGAGATATGAGTGAACAATGTGGCTTTATATTATTTAATAAGTTATTTGTAAAAAAAGTATTGTATACCAGAAGTAAATCTAATCATTGTCTTCAACTGGAAGTCTGTAAATATACGTGTGTACGAATTAGCTTATTTTAAATTGATCTAAATTTGTAAATACTTTGCAAGTCATATACCCTTGCAAAAAGATCTACGGATGAATAAAGATAAATTACTGGCCATTAAAATTGCTACACCACGAAGACGACGTGCTACAGACGCGAAATTTAACCGACAGGAAGAAGATGCTGTGGTATGCAAATGATTAGCTTTTGAGAGCATTCACACAAGGTTGGCGCCGGTGGCGACACCTACAACATGCTGACATGAGGAAAGTTTCCAACCGATTTCTCTTACACAAACAGCAGTTGATCGGCGTTGGCTGGTTGCAACGTTGTTGTGATGCCTCGTGTAAGGAGGAGAAATGCGTACCATCACGTTTCCGACTTTGATAAAGGTCGGATTGTAGCCTATCGCGATTGCGGTTTATCGTATCGCGATATTGCTGCTCGCGTTGGTCGAGGTCCAGTGATCCAGTTACCCTTCTGCATCACAGACAGGAGCGCCTGCGATGGTGTTCTCAGCGACGAACCTGGGTGCACGAAGGAAAAAGGTCATTTTTTCGGTTCAATCCAGGCTCTGTTTACAGCATCATGATGGTCGCATCCTTGTTTGGCGACAACGCGGTGAACGCACATTGGAAGCGTGTATTCGTCATCGCCACACTGGCCTATCATCCGGCGTGATGGTATGGGATGCCATTGGTTACACGTCTCGGTCACCTCTTGTTCGCACTGACGGCACTTTGAACAGTGGACGTTACATTTCAGATGTGTTATGACCCATGGCTCCACCCTTCATTCGATCGCTGCGAAACGCTACATTTCAGCAGGATAATGCACGACCTCATGTTGCCGGTCCAGTACGGGCCTTTCTGGATACAGAAAATGTTCGACTGTTGCCCTGGCCAGCACATTCTCCAGATCTCTCACCAACTGAAAACGTCTGGTCAATGGTGGCCGAGCAACTGGCTCGTCACAATACGCCAGTCACTACTCTTGATGAACTGTGGTATCGTGTTGAAGCTGCATGGGCTGCTGTACCTATACACGTCATCCAAGCTCTGTTTGACTCAATGCTCAGGTGTATCAAGGCCTTATTACGGCCAGAGGTGGTTGTTGTGGGTCTATGCACCCAAACTGTGTGAAAATGTAATCACATGTCAGTTGTACTATAATATATTTGTCCAATGAATACCCGTTTATCATCTGCATTTCTTCTTCGTGTAGCAATTTTAATGGCCATTAGTGTACTACTACTACTACTACTACTACTACTACTAGGTGGGTGGTCGTGCAGACGTTCAGCATTCAATCTGTTGCCAAAAAACTCTGTATTAACACTCATACATGAACGTGAAGCAGTGTATATGCAGCAGGCAGACAGCAGGTACTGACAAGTCAGGTGTTAGACAGGGCTAGGCAAATGACCACAGTGGAACTACCCTGGTAATGAATAACTAACTGTAGGCTGGAGAGCGTCGGCAAGCGGCGGCCCACGCGGATTCAACTGCGAGTGACTGCTTCCCCTCGACCGTGTAGGCTGCAACAGATAGCTAGGGGCCCGCGAGCTGGCAGCGAGACAGTGGTCGCTCCTTCACGGCCCAGAGATAGCAAATGTAGCTGTATCAGTAAGTATGGCGACGATTGGTACAGGTTGCACATCGTAGTAGAGCCCAAATGTACTGATGACTGGCTGGAACTTGGGATTTAAATACCACTGCTCAGTGCTGATGCTGCAGAAGAGCCATGTTCTGAGTCACCTGGAAGCCTGTGGAACAGTGTCCATCGACTGTGGTACGTCTGTTGTTACACAGCAGTTGATCAAATTGCGAAGGCTTCATGATGGCTGTTCGACGTCTAGGACGTCGGCACACCAATGTGGTGGTCTGGAAGACGTGGAATCTGCTGAATAGCAGTATTGGCCGGAGGGGTAGTACAGACTGTGCTGCGACCTGGTTAGTTTCGGGTTGATTTCCATATCATGTAAGTTCTATACCGGTACATTTCTTCTCGTTTTAGGTTAATATGGATCTTTGGATTACTGCTTAAGAATCTGGCTGCAACAGAGACAGATTTTTCCATGCAGCTGCTGTCTGAACTTTCATTCCACGCATTCATATAATTGATTGGCGTCAATGGGCAATGAATGCACCATAGTCAGTGCAGATGCACAACTATGTCCAACCTCCTTCTTCAATGTACATAATGTTTTCTGTTATGTTTCTACGCTTTACATTCTACGGCACGATTTGAGTAAAACACATTTTCGAAACTTTTCCATTTTGCTTCTCCTTTTCACCTTTTTACATTACATGATGTACGACATACACCACCGCACTGTTGCATCTTTTCTTTTTCCCATTTTGTACAGCCTACTTCATTAACTGAGTTTGAGCCACTTCTTCGCTAGTACTGGAGTGACTAATATGGACCAGTAGGTTAAATGAAGGTGAGGGTAGGACTTTGGCAGCTCTACATCTAAGGTAAAATGTAAATGTCGTGTGACTAGGGCCTCCCGTCGGGTAGACCGTTCGCCGGGTTCACGTCTCTGGATTTGACTCCACTTTGGCCACTTTCGCATCGATGGGGACGAAATGATGATGATTTGGACAACACAACACCTACTCCTCTTATGATTGACATTCTATCGCGCTGACCACTCAGCTATCGGAGGCCGACTACATCGAAGGTGTCAGTATGGTACTTATTATCATCAGAATTAAGTGAGGAGCTGGTGTGCAAGTTTCAATGGTTATGGTACCGTGGGAGTGCTCGGAGCGATATTTTTTCACATGACTAAGCAGGTGTCCCGGCGTCATTCGACCATTCTGTGCTGCTGTCATCGGATCTGCGGAAGCAAGAATGGTCGCGTCTAGTGTGCCGTTTAAATATGTTATGTTTTCCATGGGCAGGATCTTGAAGTGTAAGTTTGGTATGAAGATTAACGGGGATTTGGCGTTTAGTGTTGTGATTCTGACAATGATGGCATGTAACCTGAAAGGGGGTCCTTAGATGTCATATAGTGTACCATTTACCATCAGTCCATGGCATTCCACTTCCATTCGCTGCATGCCACCGAAATGATATTGTTCGGAGGAGGTGAATCAACAAAGACTGGTGTTGGTGCTGTGAATAGCCAGTGTGACTCTACTTTTTGAAAGAATTCGGTTGCACTGATGATGACCTCCCCTGGGCACTCTGTCATGCGCATCTCAGAGCCATGACTCAAGGATGATATGTATTAATTTCGTGGACTAATCTACGATGCTAAAATAATGCCATCACGCCAGATTGTCGAAGCTCTTTGCCATGTTTGGCAAGAGGTATAGATCAGTTGTTGTACACTGGTTTAAATATCTGTAGTCACAGCAGAATCTGTAAGCCTTCTTAGCATCTAAGGACTTCTTCAGAATGATGAAAAAGTCCCATACAGCTCCACTATGAGCTGCTGTACATTCACTACAGCGTGATGCTTAACTATGAAGTCCCTCCCAAAAATGACGCAGTAGCTTATGCCTATACTATGGAGTACTTCCACACACTCCTGGAGATCTCTCCTCTCCATTCTAAACTCCAACAACGCTGAACGCAATGAGCTACCGTTGTCTTCCATACCACTAACTTAGCCTAATAAGGTGGTGGGTTCAGATTTACATCACCGATCCTGTTTCCAACAAAAACTTACACAATTCTTTATTTATGTCGCCAGCTCGACAAATGTCTGCCACTGATTTCGCACCAGGCTGTCCTGTAGTCACACTTACTGAGGGCATTGTACAATGGTCACACTGCTCCCTGTGCCATTTAATGTAAGGTTGCAGGTGTTATCCTGATTCCATCTCCCACGTGCGTGCGCACATTTTTGAACGGACTGTCGCACCTGTTTGCATCTTTGACACTGTGGCTTCCTGCAAAACTGCTGAATGTTCCCCAAGAGCCACATCCATAGCATACAGATTTTGCGTTAAAAACTACTCGCTCCTCTCTCGGCCTAGTCACTGACTCAATGTCAACAACAGCTGCCGCAGTTGCCGCTGCTTTGTCCAAGGTTTTTGGGAATTCCATGCTCACTATTCGCAACATCTCAGCTAGCAGACACAGTAAAAAGGCCTCAGGTGACCATTTTTTTGCTTCCTACAGAGTAGCCGTATTGGCACAATCATCATCCCTCAATTCATATGAATGAAAACTGATTTTTCTAATACTGTCTGTATCATTTTCTACCGATTTTCCTTGTTTTTGCAGTATACCATAAGGTTGTTCACAATAATACCTAGAACTAATCTTACTGCTGTAATGATCTACACTCCTGGAAATTGAAATAAGAACACCGTGAATTCATTGTCCCAGGAAGGGGAAACTTTATTGGCACATTCCTGGGGTCAGATACATCACATGATCACACTGACAGGACCACAGGCACATAGACACAGGCAACAGAGCATGCACAATGTCGGCACTAGTACAGTGTATATCCACCTTTCGCAGCAATGCAGGTTGCTATTCTCCCATGTAGACGATCGTAGAGATGCTGGATGTAGTCCTGTGGAACGGCTTGCCATGCCATTTCCACCTGGCGCCTCAGTTGGACCAGCGTTCATGCTGGACGTGCAGACCGCGTGAGACGACGCTTCATCCAGTCCCAAACATGCTCAATGGGGGACAGATCCGGAGATCTTGCTGGCCAGGGTAGCTGACTTACACCTTCTAGAGCACGTTGGGTGGCACGGGATACATGCGGACGTGCATTGTCCTGTTGGAACAGCAAGTTCCCTTGCCGGTCTAGGAATGGTAGAACGATGGGTTCGATGACGGTTTGGATGTACCGCGCACTATTCAGTGTCCCCTTGACGATCACCAGAGGTGTAGGGCCAGTGTAAGAGATCGCTCCCCACACCATGATGCCAGGTGTTGGCCCTGTGTGCCTCGGTCGTATGCAGTCCTGATTGTGGCGCTCACCTGCACGGCGCCAAACACGCATACGACCATCATTGGCACCAAGGCAGAAGCGACTCTCATCGCTGAAGACGACACGTCTCCATTCGTCCCTCCATTCACTCCTGTCGCGACACCACTGGAGGCGGGCTGCACGATGTTGGCCCTGTGTGCCTCGGTCGTATGCAGTCCTGATTGTGGCGCTCACCTGCACGGCGCCAAACACGCATACGACCATCATTGGCACCAAGGCAGAAGCGACTCTCATCGCTGAAGACGACACGTCTCCATTCGTCCCTCCATTCACGCCTGTCGCGACACCACTGGAGGCGGGCTGCACGATGTTGGGGCGTGAGCGGAAGACGGCCTAACGGTGTGCGGGTCCGTAGCCTAGCTTCATGGAGACGGTTGCGAATGGTCCTCGCCGATACCCCAGGAGTAACAGTGTCGCTAATTTGCTGGGAAGTGGCGGTGCGGTCCCCTACGGCACTGCGTAGGATCCTACGGTCTTGGCGTGCATCCGTGCGTCGCTGCGGGCCGGTCCCAGGTCGACGGGCACGTGCACCTTCCGCCGACCACTGGCGACAACATCGATGTACTGTGGAGACCTCACGCCCCACGTCTTGAGCAATTCGGCGGTACGTCCACCCGGCCTCCCGCATGGCCACTATACGCCCTCGCTCAAAGTCCGTCAACTGCACATAAGGTTCACGTCCACGCTGTCGCGGCATGCTACCTGTGTTAAAGACTGCGATGGAGCACCGTATCCCACGGCAAACTGGCTGACACTGACGGCGGCGGTGCACAAATGCTGCGCAGCTAGCGCCATTCGACGGCCAACACCGCGGTTCCTGGTGTGTCCGCTGCGCCGTGCGTGTGATCATTGCTTGCACAGCCCTCTCGCAGTGTCCGAAGCAAGTATGGTGGGTCTGACACACCGGTGTCAATGTGTTCTTTTTCCATTTCCAGGAGTGTATTAACCCTTCCTGAAAGTCCACCAAGGACAGAGCATCCTGCAATTTCTCATTGTACGTTACATGAGTGCTAGCATCTCCTACTAATTTTGAATGATCCACACTTAACAAAACTGCTCGCTACTCCAGTTCCCCAATCTTGCGGCTGCATATAAACTATTTAAAAAAAAGGTATGGGCAAGAGGTTCCATACTGGAGGTGGGAAGAGGTGCAGATGATGAGGGAAGCCAATCTGTTAGCAAAACTCTTTATTAACAATCATACATGAACGTGGGACAGCAGATCTGCAGCACGCAGACAATAGACAGAGGCTACATTGAGCTAGATGATAGCCAGAGCTAGGCAGACGATCCCAGCAGGTGAAGTCACTGATGACAGTGCCACTAAAGCAGAGTTTTTAAACACGGTTTTCCGAAACTCCTTCACCAAAGAAGACGAAGTAAATATTCCTGTATTCCAATCAAGAACAACTGCCAAGATGAGAAAGATAGAAGTAGATATTCACGATGTAACAAAACAGCTTGAATCACTTAATGAAGGCAAGACCACCAGTCCAGATTGTATACCAGTCAGGTTCCTCTCAGAGTATGCTGATAAAATAGCTTCATATTTAGCAATTATATACAACCACTCGCTCACAGAAAGATCCGTAGCCCACATCTCGTGGTCGTGCGGTAGCGTTCTCGTTTCCCACGCCCGGGTTCCCGGGTTCGATTCCCGGCGGGGTCAGGAATTTTCTCTGCCTCGTGATGGCCGGGTGTTGTGTGATGTCCTTAGGTTAGTTAGGTTTAAGTAGTTCTAAGTTGTAGGGGACTGATGACCATAGATGTTAAGTCCCATAGTGCTCAGAGCCATTTGAACCATTTTTTGAAAGATCCCTACCTAAAGACTGGAAAATTGCTCAAGTCACACTAAAACCCAAAAAGGGAAGTAGGAGTAATCCGCTGAATTACAGGCCTATATGACTAACGTCGATTTGTATAAGGGCTTTGGAACGTATGCTGTATTCGAACATCATGAACTACCTCGAAGAAAACGATTTATTGACACATAGTCAGCGCGGATTCAGAAAATATCCTTCTTGTGAAACACAACTAGCTCTTTATACTCATGAAGTATTAATAAGTGCTATCGACAGGGGATGTCAAATTGATTCCATATTTTTAGATTTCCAGAAGGCTTTCGACAGGGTTACACACAAGCGTCTTCTAACCAAACTGTGTGCCAACGGAGTATCGCCTCAGTTGTGCGACTGGATTCGTGATTTGTTGTCAGAAAGGTCACAGTTCGTAGTAATAGAGGGAAAGCCATCGACTAAAAGAGAATTAATATGCGGCGTTCCCCAGGGAAGTGTTATAGGCCCTATATTGTTCCTGATCTATTTTAACGACATAGGAGTCAATCTGAGTAGCCCTCTTAGATTGTTTGCAGATGATGCTGTCATTTACCGTCTTGTAAAGCCATCAGATGATCAAAACGACTTGCAAAATGATTTAGATAAGATATCTGTGTGGTGCGAAAAGTGACAATTGACGCTGAATAAAGAAAAATGTGAAATTATTGACATGAGTACTAAAAGAAATCAGCTAAATTTCGATTGCGCGATTAGTCACTCAAATCTGAAGGCTGTAAATTCAGCTAAATACTTAGGGATTACAATTACAAATAACCTAAATTGGGATGATCACATAGATAATACTGCGGGTAGAGCAAACCAAAGACTGTGGATCATTGTGAGAACACTTAGAAGGTGCAACAGGTCTACTAAAGAGACTGCTTACACCACGCTTGTCCGCCCTACTCTGGAGTATTGCTGTGCGGTGTGGGATGCGCATCAGGTGGGACTGGTGGATGACATCGAAAAAGTACAAAGGAGGGCAGCTCGTGTTGTATTATTGCGAAATAGGGGAGATAGTGTCACAAACACGATACGTGAATTGGACTGGCAATCAATAAAACAAACGCGTTTTTCGTTACGACGGGATCTTATCACGAAATTTCAATCACCAGTTTTCTCCTCTGATTGCGAAAACATTCTGATGGCACCCACCTACATAGGGAGAAATGATCATCATGATAAAACAAGAGGAATCCAGGCATGCACAAAAAAATTTAAGGACTCGATTTTCCCTCGTGCCGTTCGAGAGTGGAACGGTAGAAAAACAGCATGAAAGTCGTTCATTGAACCCTTTGCCAGCCACTTTATTGTGACAAGCAGAGTAATCACGTAGATGTAGATGTAGACTACCTGAGTGATCAACACGGAACTTCGGGCTGAGGAGCAGCAGCAGTCAGCGCGGAGTTGACTGGAACGCACTGCACAGCCAGGCCTATGAAGACAGTGACAGACGGTACCCCACCAATGTATGGGGCGTCTGCAGACACGTCTTCGCGGTCATCAGGGCCCAATTCGAAACGGGACTCATCACTGAAGACAGTTCTACTCTAGTCAGTGAGATTTCAGGCCGAAGACGTGTCTGGAGACGCCTGGGGCAGCAGTGGGTACCGTCCTGACTGTCACCCCCTATACAGTTCGATAACCAGGGGTGCCATTTTATTTCATAGAAGAGCCCCTTTGCCATCTACGGCTCTCTTCAGACACAACCATAATTCGACGATATTCTACACCCCAGTTTGTTGCTCTTTATGACAAGCCATACTGGGTTTACATTTCAGCAAGATAATGCCCGCTCGCACGGGGCGTGAGGTCCTGCCGCTTGTCTTCATGCTTCCCAAACCCTGCCGTGGTCAGCAAAGCCTTATGGAGTTTCATGGGCAGGGCCCTCCAACCAACTCCGGATTTTGACGATCTAACGCGCCAATTGGACAGAATCTGACTCGACATCCCTCAGGAGGACATGCAACAACGCTGTTAATCAATATCAAGCCGAATAACTGGTTGCAAAAGGATCAGTTATGGGCTAATGTATTATGGCCTTGATCAACGAAACCTGGTTGGCAGGTAGTCAGAGAGCGCACAGGATATGGTTACGACTGTGGATAGGACTGTAAACAGTTACTGTGAGTTGCACAATCAAACATACAAACTTTATTTCTCTAAGAACCACTTATTTACACATTGTTTTAAAAGATCACAATTAGACAATACGGCTGAAGGCCTAGTTAACGAAAATTTGAGATGCTTTCTGGGCTGAAGGTCCAAAACCACACAAAAAACAAGAATGACTGAAAGCCTGGCTTAGAAATCAAAAGCAATTAAAAATAGAAGGTAAAAAATTTAAAGAACAACATGCAATTGAAAACAATTAGCGGCTGAAGCCATACACTACGCGTCTGGAGGACAACTATAATTAAAACACATTAACAAACAATTTTTCTAACCAAGAAATTTCTTTTAAACTTACAACAGAATGGCCAAAAGCCTAACTAAAGAAATATTAACTTATTGCACGGCTCAAGGCCACAAAAAATTTAAAACAATGGCTGAAGGCCTGAACAACAAGCTACACAAACAATTTAAAATAAACCCCTTCCTTCTTATAAAAAATTTTCCTTTAAAGAATACACACAACTGAATCACTAATTGAAAGGTGTTCATGTAAATCGTTGGCTGAAGGCCTCAGATAACACATCGAACAACTAACAGCTTAGGGCCTCAACTACAAACAATTTCAGACAGAAGAAATTTTAAGGAAAACTTTTGAAAAATGAAATAAATCTTCAAAATTTTAATTTAACACTGCTGAAGGCCTTTATGCAAAATTTTAAAAAAACTGACGGCTAGAGGCCTCGCACAATACTTCAAACGAAAATGAAAATCACAATCTAAAACAAACAGAACAAGTGGTGCCCAGAAGTTTTCCGTGGGTCAGCCTGAGAAGCTAGCTCAAATGTAGGGTGAGGTGAGACAGACAGCCAAGAGTTGAAGTTAAATAATCGGATGGCAACCCAAACTAGGGACAGCTCCAGGACCGACCAACAATTTAACCAATTCCCTTCAGTCCGACCAAAGGTACAATGATGAAAAATATCGGCCGAGAATGACGATGCGAACAGCACTGCGTCTTCAGAACATTGGCGTCTAAAAACAGCCAAGGGAACAATAACCACACTAAGCAAAATATGAACCAAACAACTTAAAAGGCTGTCTAACTACACGCCGTGCCGGACAGCATCAACACAACGAGGAAAGGCACACTGCCAGATAACTACGCTAACGACCAGGGCAGGTAACTGAGGCGTTAACAGCCACAGGGCAGAAAATACCACTGGTGCACTTCACAAGCAAGTAACAGTCAATTTAATAATTAATCACAATATAGGAAGACGGCTGCAAGATTTCACCAACTCCAACACATCATACTTTGCTGCTAGCCTGAACAGCCCGGGGAGTAACAACCCGTAAATGAACGGAGAGATGTCACTATAGTTGAGGTTCCATAACAGGTTAAGTGATCACTCTACTTCAGCGTCCAGGTTCGGTGGGCAACGACTTTTGTCGCTCTGGTAGCTAGCACCTCACGATCCGACAGCGCGTGCACGCTGCCAGCATCCCCGGCCTGACCTCGCTGTTCCGTCCCAACCCACTAACTCAATCAATTTTTTTTTGTTTATTGATTTTCAATTCCCCCCGAAGGGGGCGGGCTGGCAGCAGCTTAGTACGCTGCTCTAGAGTCTACAGACTTTTTTTTTAAGAAAAGGAAGAAGGAAGAAACGAGGAAAAACAGACGATAAAATGATGACTTAAAGTATATAACGGCGTAAAAATGCGGAAAGTTAAAACAGAAAGCAAAAGGGGTTGGCAATGTCGATAAAATACACAGGAATCAGACAAGTAACATAGTAGACACACAATTAAAAAACATGGCGACAGTCTGGTTTCTGTTCGCAAGAGATAAAAAGTCACACCCAGCGACAGTATGATGGCTGTTCGCTACACTTCCCTAAAGACACACCACGGAACACTCACTGGAAAAACTCACACTGTAAAACACTGCACGAAAATGGTGGCACAGATATGACACTCCGGAGCCAAAGGCAGATGGGGGAGGGGACCTGGAGGAGGGGGGAAAACAAGGAGGGAGGAGAGGAGAAAGACTCAATCAAGCACGCAGACGGCATTAATGTAACTGCTCCATCAAAACCACACAAACTACACACGGTTCCGCGAAACACTTCCACAAACAACTCGAAAAACACTAAAACAAATCACTGTTGAACAACTAGGGGGAATGACAAGTCGACACACACAGAGAACCCTGAAGAAGTCGGCGTCCAAATACACGTCGTCCGACGAGACGACCGACCGAACGACCAATCAAGGTCGTCCCCACTGAAGTAATGTCTGCCGGCAACGGTAATACTAGCGGTCGCTCCAAAGATAGTACGACAGTGCTCTTATCGATAAGCGCTGCTGCTATACTCACGGGCAGGCAAGTAAGCAACTTAGTGACGCCAGTAGATCGAATAAGAAACAAGACGGGAGTACCGCCAAGACAAGATGTCAAACAATAACGGCACCAACACGAGCTGCGCACGGTTCAATCAACTTATGAAACTCTTTCTTTTGAATAACTCCTCCAATTTTTCTCAAATTGAAATCATTTGTTTGTGCATACGTGTACGTGACATCTTCCGATATCCATCCTATTTGGATAATGCTTTCATGATGCATCGTTCTCTTTCTTTGCCTTAGAGTGTATTATTGCAGTCTTCAGTCTTCAGTCTGTTTTGATACAGTTTTCCACGCTAGTTACCTTGTCCAGCCTCTTCATCTCTGCACAGATCTTTCCACATACAACCATTTGATTCTGTTTACTTCAATCAAGTCTTTATCTCCACTTAACTTTTATGCCCGCCACACAACCAAATTTTTACCCAGCTCTCGACCTCCTCCCCACACCACTCACATTTCTGCTATCTGTTGAAGATCCACCTCATTTCCGCTGATTTACACTAAGTCTCTCGCTCACAAACACACAGTCTCTCTCTCTCTCTCAGTCACTGTCCTCACATACAATACACACATGCCGACACACACACAGACTTTCTCTCTCTCTCTCACACTCACTCACTCACTGTCTCTCACATACACACACGCAGACACACACACAGACTTTCTCTCTCTCTCTCTCTCTCTCTCTCTCTCTCTCACTCACTCACTGTCTCTCACATACACACACGCAGACACACACACAGACTTTCTCTCTCTCTCTCTCTCTCTCTCTCTCTCTCTCACACACACACATACACACACTCACACACGCAGACACACACACAGTCTTTCTCTCTCTCTCTCTCTCTCTCTCTCTCTCTCTCTCTCTCTCTCTCTCTTTTCCTTTCTCTCTCTCTCTCTCTCTCTCTCTCTCACTTACTCACTGTCTCTCACATACACACACGCAGACACACACACAGACTTTCTCTCTCTCTCTCTCTCTCTCTCTCTCTCTCTCTCTCTCACTCACTCACTGTCTCTCACATACACACACGCAGACACACACACAGACTTTCTCTCTCTCTCTCTCTCTCTCTCTCTCTCTCTCACTCACTCACTGTCTCTCACATACACACACGCAGACACACACACAGACTTTCTCTCTCTCTCTCTCTCTCTCTCTCTCTCTCTCACTCTCTCTCTCTCTCTCACATACACACACTCACACACGCAGACACACACAGTCTTTCTCTCTCTCTCTCTCTCTCTCTCTCTCTCTCTCTCTCTCTCTCACACACACACACACACACACACACACACACACACACACACACACACACCACTCTCGCTGTGAAGGTCCAAGGGCTATCGATCGGACGCCGTGACATCCTCTGCCTTGTGACATTATGCATATTCTGTACGGAGGGGCATGTGGTCAGCACATCGCTCTCATGGACGTCTCACCGGCTTTCCAGTCTGTGTAGCCGCCACTTCTCTTTCGAACAGCTCCTCAGTTGGCATCGCAAGTCGGAGTTCAGCCCGTACCAGTACTCTCACCAAGGAAAAGTCCTTGGCGCTACTGGAAATCAACCCCGAGTTCTTCAAACGGCAGCCATCTACGCTGATGACAGTCTAAGTAGGCTGTTTAGGTTTTTATTTTGGTAACGCCACGTAGCTCTGCGTGTGAAAATCACTGACTGTGCTGTACGGTCTGTGGCTGGTTGGACTCATTGTTGGAATATTCGCTTGTGTAGTGTTGGGCAGTTGGATGTGAACAGCGTATACCGTTGGGCAGTTGGAGGTGAGCCACCACCAGTGGTGGATGTGAGGAGAGAGATGCCAGTTTTTTGAGAGGTTACGATAAGCGGACGATCTGGACGTGTGTCCACCAGAAAAAGGAAGATGAATCTCATGAATTTATATATATATGTTAGTGCCTTCAGTAGTTAGGATTTTTTATTTACCTGGAAATATTGGCGCTTGCTGTATTGCATTAGTTCGAGTACCGTAACGAAGATTTTTCTGAGGTAAGAGATTCATGAAAGGTATAGGTTATTGTTAGTCAGGGCCATTCTGGATTATTGAAAGTCAGATTGCGTTGCACTAAAAATATATTCTGTGTCAGTTTAGTAATGATCATAATAAGTAAAGAGACAACTGTCGGAGTACGCTCCGTTTTACTCAGCTGTCTTTAATAAGGTAGAAGTTTACCAGCAGAGTAATTATAATTTTTCAAAGGGGTTGTTTCAGCAGCAATAGTGGTGGAGTACTCACAGTGTACACGAACAACAAATGAACACACAAAAACACTGATACGAATGCGGAACATGTAAGAATACAGCAGTGTTTCCATTAAAACAACCTTTGTGATGTTTTACGAAAGCGAACGGATTGCAAAAAAATACAAATGCTGCAAATAGAAAAGCAGGCTCATAAAAGCTGAAAAATTGCGAATGGTGAACGTACAGCCAAGTTTTTTTCGTCTTTAACTTCCTCTAGCTGTGAAGGAAATCGCAGTGGGTTTCATTATATGAAAGTAAACTGTACGTCGAATTTATAAAATCACTGTTTTAACCTATAAACAGCAAAATGTAAAAACGTATTATATACACCATATTCAGAGAATGAGGACTTAAGATGCTTTGAAAATAAAGGCGAAACACGTCTGGTGAAAAACACTCTTACACCACAGTAAACTTAAGACCGTAAAAAACAATAATAACTGTAAACAATCTACAGGAGTACGAAAAGCAGCGGGAAACGATTTAATCAGTGGAATTCTTTCAAATGACGCCAACATATAATTACTTTGATATTAACGGGAAAAAAATCACTAAAAAACTGGGGATTTAGTGATAGGTGACGCCATCGTTGGTATCGTACTGACAAGAAAACATCACCAACTCGACCTCATATTTTGATTAGACGAAGGCGCACTTAAATACGTCAGTCCAAACAATCGACCACACGCGAAAATCTGTGCCATAATTCTGACAGCACACAGTTATGGTCTTGTGACAGAACAGCTTGTAAGTAGGCTGTTTAGGTTTTTATGTTGGTAACGCCACGTAGTGCTCTGTGTGAAAATCGCTGACTGCATTGTGTACAGTCAGTGACTGGTTGGACTCACTGTTGGAATATTCCCTAGTGTGGTGTTGGGCAACTGGATGTGAACAGCGCGTAGTGTTGGGCAGTTGGAGGTGAGCCGCCAGCAGTGGTGGACATGGGGAGAGAGATGGTGGAGTTTTGAGAGCGGACGATCTGGACGGGTGGCCGTCAGAAAGACTGGATGTCATGAACTGATATATATATATATATATATATATATATATATATATATATATATATATATATATATATATATATATAATGACTTTTGAATACTATTAAGGTAAATACATTGTTTGTTCTCTATCAAAATCTTTCATTTGCTTACCATGCCTATCAATAGTTAGTGCTTTCAGTAGTTAGAATATTTTATTTAGCTGGCAGTATTGGCGCTCGCTGTATTGCAGTAGTTTGAATAACGAAGATTTTTGTGAGGTAAGTGATTCATGAAAGGTATAGGTTATTGTTAGTCAGGGCCACTCTTTTGTAGGGATTATTGCAAATCAGATTGCGTTGCGCTGAAAATATTGCGTGTCAGATTAGTGATGATCAGAATAAGTAAAGAGAAAACTGTCTGAGTACTTTGTGTTTTACTCAGCTGTTTCTGTATTAAATAACGTAAGAATTTTTCCAGCACTGTCATTCTTAATTTTCAAAGGGGAAGTTTCAAGCTTTTAAACTTTCGCATGCACAAATTTATTACTCACTCCACCACACTGCAGCTCCCTAATTCTCAGCGCGAAGTACTGTACAGGCAACTGATAAAGAGAATAGGTGGGAGGTCGGAGGTGGGTGCATCTGCTCAATGTCTTTCAGCAGGGCATGTTATTCTATCCGAAAAGTAGTAGGAAATGGAGTTCGTAATATGTCAGTCTCACGCAAAAATACATTCAATAACATTTAACAATATTCTCGTATTTATATTCTGCAGCTATATATAGGCCTCAAAATCGTAACGAATTAACCTAAGCAACTGAAGAATTACTTTCCAGTGAAGATATTGATTTTTAATTTACAATTTAATCATGCCGGTCACTTTGACGAACGTGATACTGCAAATGTACTTCACTTTATCAGTGACAGCTTTATAATGGAAATTGAATAAAGTACAACAGCGATGTTAATAACTGAATATCGCTGCGCAGCTTCTTAATGATACCCTCATTCGCTTCATCAATTTACACTGCATTTTCGAATCGCATCATAAAAATTTTCAAAGCAAAACGACCTCTGGCATCAGCTGTAAGTTAGAAACCGCGAACTTTGTCACAACGAACAAAGGATGTTACCAATGTGAAAACTTTGTTTCACAAACGTCTCACTCCAGTGTAGTATTTAGCGCTCGGGCCTTACGCAGCTGCAGTGGGGCGCTGCGAGTGACCAACCGATGCGTGTGCGTGTTTAAAAGCTGTACTTTCAGAAGATCGTAACAATGTGAACTATCAGAATTATGGCCCAAATCTACGCGCGGGAACGATTATAAGGCTGATATCTTGCTACTGTTCTTTTTTCTCCTTGAAATACGAGATGGACTTGGAGAGATTTTTATAAACCACTGAGACTAGAAACTCTTTCCTGCGATTCAAAGACAGCTCGGAATATATATTTGTATTTCAGGCAAGTCAATGTTGTTGTTAAAATAGAATGGAAATGTAATTAATGTAGCTGCTGTTACCTTAGTATTTTTCACTACGACAGAAATTTCGTAGTCGAACAAGCATATAAGAGCGTCCTTAACTTCCTTAACATAACTTTGACTGAAGAGAATGGTAGGCACCAATGCGGAATTTACAGGAAACCTAGTTGCACTTGATAATTCTTATTCATATCACCTAATTAGATATCTGATGGCGTGCTGTCGGTCATTGACTGAAAGATTATTTAAAATTAGCCGGCCCTGGTTAAACGATTTCTTTTTAAATTGCCACTAAGAGAGCAAGAAAGATAAAGGAAAATGGCCTTTCTCCAACAAGCCCCTGTACGCTATCGCTACCGTTCAGATGTATCACAAAAATAAATCAGAGCACACACAGTAAACAAACACAATTACACTAAAAGAGGAAAGTATGATCCAAAATAAATAAATAAAATAGAATCGAAAACCTGACGTAAGAACTGTTTTCCATTTATGTAAAATACCTCCCTTTCAAAATAAAAATTAAAAAATTTAAAAAAAGGAGGTGAAATGGCTCTGAGCACTATAAGACTTAACATCTGAGGTCATTAGTCCCCTAGAACTCGGAACTACTTAAACCTAACTAACCTAAGGACATCTCACACATCCATGCCCGAGACAGGATTCGAACCTGCGACCGTAGCGGTCGCGTGGTTCCAGACTGAAGCGTCTAGAACCACTCGGCCACACTGGCCGGTTCCTTCCCTTTCAGTTCAAACTTTATGCATACAAAGATAAATAAATGTAGTGTACTGTTTCTATAGAATTAAATGCAGACTTTGTAGGCCAGAACTACAGAGCTTTCGAACTGCGATTTAAAGAACATTGCACGCCACGGAACAATAATTTAATTGCAACTAAATACTCTACAGGCCCCAAATGAGTAGGCACGTTCTCGAATTTTTGCACACCCCTCTTTAGGGGAGGTGTGCAAAAATTCGAGAACGTGCCTACTCATTTGGGGCCTGTAGAGTATTTAGTTGCAATTAAATTATTGTTCCGTGGCGTGCAATGCTCTTTAAATCGCAGTTCGAAAGCTCTGTCGTTCTGGCCTACGAAGTCTGCATTCAACACTCTGGAAGAACTGGAAATCTACGGGTACTACCAGCAACGACCTACCACATTACATAATTTGAGAATTTTTACGGTATGCTTAGAATTTCTACACAGCAGAGACTCTACATACGGCAAGCCATGTTACAGTGTCTGGCGCTGGCCATTTCTCGAACCCCTACCGTAATCCGTCCTTTTCTGTGCCTTTCGCGAAAGGTGCGGGGGATGAATTACCGTTTGTAAGCCTTCGAATGAATCCCAGTGTCTGTGGTTTTCTCGCCGTTGGCATTTTGCAAGATGTACGTGGGAGGGAGTAGGCCACGGTAACACCCTCTCTCCTCTTGAAAACGTGTACTCTGGAAATTCCAGCTATAAATCTCTCCGTGATGCACAACGCGCTCGGCGGCTGTCTCGCAGCATCTGCCACTGAAGTGTGTGACGAGCATCTCCGTCACTAGGTAAATGCGCCATATTTTCCGAAAGACGAAAACAGAATTTTTAGAAACCATTTTTCGTTGACGTGTTTACATGTCGTGATCTGAAGCGGAATTGCTAGCCCAGTTAAACATGGCGTCTGGAAAACAGCTGTTCCAGTTCCTCATTTAGTTAGCATAACGGCTGCTTCTCTTCACTTAAATGTTAGACACCTACATGCTCAGTCTAATATTTGTGCCTCTTCTTCATTGCACAGTGAGTCAGCCCGTCCATATTAGTCGAATATTTTGAAAACAAGATGTACTCTGAGAATCGAAGCAAGTTTCAAAAATGGTTCAAATGGCTCTGAGCACTATGCGACTTAACTTCTGAGGTCATCAGCCGCCTAGGACTCAGAACTAATTAAACCTAACTAACCTAAGGACATCCATGCCCAAGGCAGGACTCGAACCTGCGACCGTAGCGGTCGCTCGGTTCCAGACTGTAGCGCCTAGAACCGCACGGCCCTCCGGACGGTATTTTCAAAATGGATTGTGCTTTTACATGGGAGTGAAAATCGATTGTGGAAGTGGAAAACCGGCAGCTAGAAACGGATTTCCAAAATATATTTTGGAATGGTTACATGTCCATCCAGAAAAGATTTTTTTTGCTTTATTGTGTTTCGATTCCCCCCCGAAGGGGGCGGGCTGGCAGCAGCTTAGTAAGCCGCTCTCGAGCCTACAGACTTTGTTTTAAAAAAGGTGAAGAGAATGAATAATAAAAACAGGCGATGAAATCGGAGACTTAAATAGTAACATGGCAGAAAATCGTGGAACTTAAAACATAGAACATAGGGATGATGATGCCAATACAATATATATGAAGCAGACAGGTAAAATAATAGACAGACAATTAAAAAAACACGGTGACAGTCTGGTTTCTGTTCGCAAGAGACAGAAAATTCACATCCAGTGACAGCATGATTTCTGTTCGCAACACTTTGGAAACACGAACAACACTGAACATTCACTTGAACACTGCACTAAAAAGTTGGGAAATGTAACATATCACAGACGACGGCATGTGGGGGGAACCTGGACAGATGATGGTAAAGAAAAGGGGGGGGGGGGGAAGGAGAGAAAAAACGAAGGGGGGGAGGGGGGAAAGGAGCCGATGAAGGACGAGGACGTATAAGAGGTGTGTGTGTGGGGGGGGGGGGGGGGGGGTGCTTGGCAGAAGCGACAGAGAGTGGGGGGGGGGGGGGGGGCAGAAAAGATAATGCGAAATCTGTTTGCGAAATCCGTTTTGGGAGCTCCATGTAAACATAGTTCGTGTTGCTCTCGGCTTGCCAAACGAACCAGACGCTACATGTATTGCTCTTCTACAAGGTTATTATAAATGTTTGAAGCGATTTCATAAATTTTGTGTAGCTACATTAATCGACATATTGTCACAAAATCCAGCACGCCTATAGAAAAACTCAAGTAGTTTTATACTGTTGCTGTCGTACTTCAGATTTCTGCCACGAGAAGACAGCAGTATTTCGCACGTAGGCCGCTAAAGTCGACGAGCAGAGCAAGCAGAGAGCTGTACATACCTTAACCGACCGTCTGGAAGATATTATGGAAACGACTGAAGCTGAACGCTTACCACTTGCAATTGCTACACAAGTCCTGCGTCCTGATGGCAAACTGAGACACTTTGAATTTTGGGCACAGTTGCAACAGGTTACGGAAGACGATGGGTTTGTGAGAAACTCATCCTCGGTGATAAAGCAACTTTTTTTTTGTGAATGGCACACTCAACAGGCACAATGTGCCAATCTTAGGAACAGAGAATGCCCACGCTATCGTGCAGAGCATTCGAGATTCACCAAAAGTTAATGTAATTACAATTAATTGAATACCCTTAGCTGCATACGGGCGTTTATATGAGTCAACGGGGACAGTTGAAAATGTGTGCCCCGACCGGGACTCGATCCCGGGATCTCCTGCTTACATGGCAGACACTCTGTCCATCTTTCTTTTTTTTAAAAAAATCGCATTTTGTTCTCTTTCATTCGTTGCATTTTCTCGGGGTGGACGTCTTAAGACACCCGTTTAAGTTCGTCGTTGATCGGTTAACTCAGTTTTTTAACTACAGAGGGGAGCCAACCCTCTGGCCGAAAACGCTTTTTTTTTTGCATTTTGTTCGTTGTTGATCGTTGTGTTTGGTCGTTCCGGACGTCACATGACTACCGTGCCGGCAGACTGAGCTAGCGTGCCGGCAATCTATCTGAGCCACCGAGGACACAGAGGATAGCGCGACTGCAGGACTTCATCTCTGGCCCGCCTCCCGTGAGACCCACATTCGCAACTTATTGTCCCGCACTATATTCACACTGACCCTGTCCATTATACTCATTACTCGCGGCTTTACCACCGATTCCCGAAAGAGTTCGGGCACTGTTTGTGCATCTCTTCAGAATAAGATGGCCAAATTGCTGGTGAGCCTTATATATATATATACTCCTCGAAATGGAAAAAAAGAACACATTGACACCGGTGTGTGAGACCCACCATACTTGCTCCAGACACTGCGAGAGGGCTGTACAAGCAATGATCACACGCACGGCACAGCGGACACACCAGGAACCGCGGTGTTGGCCGTCGAATGGCGCTAGCTGCGCACCATTTGTGCACCGCCGCCGTCAGTGTCAGCCAGTTTGCCGTGGCATACGGAGCTCCATCGCAGTCTTTAACACTGGTATCATGCCGCGACAGCGTGGACGTGAACCGTATGTGCAGCTGACGGACTTTGAGCGAGGGCGTATAGTGGGCATGCGGGAGGCCGAGTGGACGTACCGCCGAATTGCTCAACACGTGGGGCGTGAGGTCTCCACAGTACATCGATGTTGTCGCCAGTGGTCGGCGGAAGGTGCACGTGCCCGTCGACCTGTGACCGGACCGCAGCGACGCACGGATGCACGCCAAGACCGTAGGATCCTACGCAGTGCCGTAGGGGACCGCACCTCCACTTCCCAGAAAATTAGGGACACTGTTGCTCCTGGGGTATCGGCGAGGACCATTCGCAACCGTCTCCATGAAGCTGGGCTACGGTCCCGCACACCGTTAGGCCGTCTTCCGCTCACGCCCCAACATCGTGCAGCCCGCCTCCAGTGGTGTCGCGACAGGCGTGAATGGAGGGACGAATGGAGACGTGTCGTCTTCAGCGATGAGAGTAGCTTCTGCCTTGGTGCCAATGATGGTCGTATGCGTGTTTGGCGCCGTGCAGGTGAGCGCCACAATCAGGACTGCATACGACCGAGGCACACAGGGCCAACACCCGGCATCATGGTGTGGGGAGCGATCTCCTACACTGGCCGTACACCTCTGGTGATCGTCGAGGGGACACTGAATAGTGCACGGTACATCCAAACCGTCATCGAACCCATCGTTCTACCATTCCTAGACCGGCAAGGGAACTTGCTGTTCCAACAGGACAATGCCACCCAACGTGCTCTAGAAGGTGTAAGTCAACTACCCTGGCCAGCAAGATCTCCGGATCTGTCCCCCATTGAGCATGTTTGGGACTGGATGAAGCGTCATCTCACGCGGTCTGCACGTCCAGCACGAACGCTGGTCCAACTGAGGCGCCAGGTGGAAATGGCATGGCAAGCCGTTCCACAGGACTACATCCAGCATCTCTACGATCGTCTCCATGGGAGAACAGCAGCCTGCAATGCTGCGAAAGGTGGATATACACTGTACTAGTGCCGACATTGTGCATGATCTGTTGCCTTTTTCTATGTGCCTGTGGTTCTGTCAGTGTGATCATGTGATGTATCTGACCCCAGGAATGTGTCAATAAAGTTATGAATTCACGGTGTTCTTATTTCAATTTCCAGGAGTATATATATATATATATATATATATATATATATATATATATATATATATATATATATATATATATATATATATTGCGGTCTTTAGTCCTGAGACAGGTTTGATGCAGCTCTCCATGCTACTCTATCCTGTGCAAGTTTCTTCATCTCCCAGTATCTACTGCAGCCTACATCCTTCTGAATCTGCTTAGTGTATTCATCTCTTGGTCTCCCTCTACGATTTTTACCCTCCACGCTGCCCTCCAATACTAAATTGATGATCCCTCGATGTCTCAGAACATGTCCTACCAACCGATCCCTTCTTCTAGTGAAGTTGTGCCACAGCTTCTCTTCTCCCCAATTTTATTCAATACCTCCTCATTAGTTATGTGATCTACCCATCTAATCTTCAGCATTCTTCTGTAGCACCACATTTTGAAAGCTTCTATTCTCTTCTTTTCCAAACTATTTATCGTCCACGTTTCACTTCCATACATGGCTACACTCCATACAAATACTTTCAGAAATGACTTCCTGAAACTTAACTCTATACTCGATGTTAACAATTTTTTCTTCTTCAGAAACGCTTTCCTTGCCATTGCCAGTCTACATTTTATATCCTCTCTACTTCGAGCAATATATATAATCTGTTCTTTCGGACATATATAAAAGATAATGTGTTCTGCGCAGTCTCACAGTTTAAAGTTTACAGTCCAATTTTCCATATCCTTTTCTGATAAGATCGTTAAAGGACATCTGTATTTGAACATGGAGGAAAATTGGCTCATGCCACAAATGGAGACCGACATTGTGGTCTTGACTTCATCTACCAAAAGGATGCTGCTCCGCCCCACTTCCATCGTGATGTTCGTGAATTCTTAAACAAGAAATTAAGAAACAAATGGTTTGGTCGTAGTGGGGTTGATAATCAGAAATTCATGCCAAGACCTTCACGCTCTCCCGACCTAACCCAAGGCGTTTTTTTAGTGCAGAGTTGTATGAAATATTCAGTGTTTCGCCTCCTCTACTAACAAACCTACCAGCGAGCTGGCATCAACAGTGCTTTTGAACATATTGATTGGTACATGCTGCTTCGAATATGGAAAGAACTTCATTATCGACTATAGTCAGTAGGGGGAACATATGGAGCGCTTGTAATATGGCTAAAAACTTTTCTGAATTTTTCTATGTGTGTGCAAAGCCTTGTGACAATACGTCAAATAATATAGCTAACGCAAATCTGTGAAATTGCCTCAATCATTTCTAATAGCCTTGTATTAATGTCCTTTATCTCCTTCAGCAAGGTCCGAGCAGGCACAGGGGGGGAGGGGTTTATTAGTTATTGGGAACTCCAACGTTAGGCGGGTGATGGAGCCCCTTAGGGAAATAGCGGAAAGGTCGGGGAAGAAGGCCAGTGTTCACTCTGTCTCATCCGAGATGTGGAAGAGGCCCTACCGGCGGCGATAGAGAGCACTGGGTGCACCCGACTGCAAATTGTTGCTCATGTCGGCACCAATGACTCCTGCCGTCTGGGTTCAGAGGTCATCCTCAGTTCGTACAGGCGGTTGGCGGAGTTGGTGAAGGCGGAATGCCTAGCTCGTGGGGTGGAATCAGAGCTAACTATTTGTAGTATCGTTCCCAGAACCGATCGCGGTCCTCTGGTTTGGAGCCGAGTGGAAGGCTTAAACCAGAGGCTCAGACGATTCTGCGGAGAGCTGGGGTGCAAATTTCTCGACCTCCGCTATCGGGTGGAGAAATGTAGGGTCCCCCTGAATAGGTCAGGCGTGCACTACAAGCCGGAAGCGGCTACGAGGGTAGCGGAGTACGAGTGGAGTGCACATGGGGTTTTTTTAGGTTAGAGAATTCCCTCCCTAGGCCCGACAAGACGCCTCCTGAGACGCGGCAAGGCAGGAGTAAGCAAAATGCAACAGGGATAGCAATATTAATATGCTAATAGTAAACTGCAGGAGCGTCTATAGAAAGGTCCTAGAACTGCTCTCATTAATAAACGGTCGCAACGCCCATATAGTACTAGTGGCAGAAAGTTGGCTGAAACCACATGTAAACAGTAATGAAATCCTAAACTCAGATTGGAATGTATACCGCAGAGACAGGCTGGACAGTGAAGGGGGCGGCGTGTTTATAGCGATAAGAAGTGCAATAGTATCGAAGGAAATTGACGGAGATTCGAATTGTGAAATGATTTGGGTGAAGGTCACGGTTAAAGCAGGCTCAGACATGGTAATTGGATGTCTCTATAGGCCCCCTGGCTCAGCAGCTGTTGTGGCTCAGCACCTGAAGAATAATTTGGAAAATATTTCGAGTAGATTTCCCCACCATGTTATAGTTCTGGGTGGAGATTTTAATTTGCCGGATATAGACTGGGAGACTCAAACGTTCATAACGGGTGGCAGGGACAAAGAATCCAGTGAAATATTTTTAAGTGCTTTATCTGAAAACTACCTTGAGCAGTTAAACAGAGAACCGACTCGTGGCGATAACATATTAGACCTTCTGGTGACAAACAGACCCGAACTATTTGAATCAGTTAATGCAGAACAGGGAATCAGCGATAATAAAGCGGTTACTGCATCGATGATTTCAGCCGTAAACAGAAATATTAAAAAAGGTAGGAAGATTTTTCTGTTTAGCAAAAGTGACAAAAAGCAGATTACAGAGTACCTGACGGCTCAACACAAAAGTTTTGTCTCAAGTACAGATAGTGTTGAGGATCAGTGGACAAAGTTCAAAACCATCGTACAATATGCGTTAGATGAGTATGTGCCAAGCAAGATCGTAAGAGATGGGAAAGAGCCACCGTGGTACAACAACCGGGTTAGAAAAGTGCTGCGGAAGCAAAGGGAACTTCACAGCAAACTTAAACATAGCCAAAGCCTTGCAGACAAACAAAAATTACGCGAAGCGAAATGTGGCGTGAGGAGGGCTATGCGAGAGGCTTTCAATGAATTCGAAATTAAAGTTCTATGTACTGACTTGGCAGAAAATCCTAAGAAATTTTGGTCCTATGTCAAAGCGGTAGGTGGATCAAAACAAAATGTCCAGACACTCTGTGACCAAAATGGTACTGAAACAGAGGATAACAGACTAAAGGCCGCAATACTAAATGTCTTCTTCCAAAGCTGTTTCACAGAGGAAGACGGCACTGTGCTTCCTTCTCTAGATTGTCGCACAGTTGACAAAATGGTAGATATCGAAACAGACGACAGAGGGATAGAGAAACAATTAAAATCGCTCAAAAGAGGAAAGGCCGCTGGTCCTGATGGGATACCAGTTCGATTTTACACAGAGTACGCGAAGGAACTTGCCCCCCCTTCTTGCAGCGGTGTACCGTAGGTCTCTAGAAGAGCGAAGCGTTCCAAAGGATTGGAAAAGGGCACAGGTCATCCCCGTTCTCAAGAAGGGACGTCGAACAGATGTGCAGAACTATAGACCTATATCTCTAACGTCGATCAGTTGTAGAATTTTGGAACACGTATTATGTTCGAGTATAATGTCTTTTCTGGAGACTAGAAATCTACTCTGCAGGAATCAGCATGGGTTTCGAAAAAGACGGTCGTGTGAAACCCAGCTCGCGCTATTCGTCCACGAGACTCAGAGGGCCTTAGACACGGGTTCACAGGTAGATGCCGTGTTTCTTGACTTCCACAAGGCGTTTGACACAGTTCCCCACAGTCGTTTAATGAACAAAGTAAGAGCATACGGACTATCAGATCAATTGTGTGATTGGATTGAGGAGTTCCTAGATAACAGAACGCAGCATGTCTTTCTCAATGGAGAGAAGTCTTCCGAAGTAAGAGTGATTTCAGGTGTGCCGCAGGGGAGTGTCGTAGGACCGTTGCTATTCACAATATACATAAATGACCTTGTGGATGACATCGGAAGTTAACTGAGGCTTTTTGCGGATGATGCTGTGGAATATCGAGAGGTTGTAACAATGGAAAATTGTACTGAAATGCAGGAGCATCTGCAGCGAATTGACGCATGGTGCAGGGAATGGCAACTGAATCTCAATGTAGACAGTGTGATGTGCTGCGAATACATAGAAAGAAAGATCCCTTATCATTTAGCTACAATATAGCAGGTCAGCAACTGGAAGCTGTTAATTCCATAAATTATCTTGGAGTACGCATTAGGAGTGATGTAAAATGGAATGATCATATAAAGTTGATCGTCGGTAAAGCAGATGCCAGACTGAGATTCATTGGAAGAATCCTAAGGAAATGCAATCCGAAAACAAATGAAGTAGGTTACAGCACACTTGTTCGCCCACTGCTTGAATACTGCTCACCGATGTGGGATCCGCACCAGATAGGGTTGACAGAAGAGATAGAGAAGATCCAACGGAGAGCAGAGCGCTTCGTTACAGGATCATTGAGTAATCGCGAACGCGTTACGGAGATGATAGATAAACTCCAGTGGAAGACCCTTCAAGAGAGACGCTCAGTAGCTCGGTACGGGCTTTTGTTAAAGTTTCGAGAACATACCTTCACCGAGGAGTCAAGCAGTATATTGCTCCCTCCTACGTATATCTCGCGAAGAGACCATGAGGATAAAATCAGAGAGATTAGAGCCCACACAGAAGCATACCGACAATCCTTCTTCCCACGTACAATACGAGACTGGAATAGAAGGGAGAACCGATAGAGGTACTCAGGGTACCCTCCGCCACACACCGTCAGGTGGCTTGCGGAGTATGGATGTAGATGTAGAGTAGATATTAATCATACCTGGTAAACTCTAATCTTCGTTTCCCACACTGACTACAGGACTCAAGAACCGGTCCAAAGAGTGTATTGTGAGCCGCTTCTTACATGACTGAGTTACTTTGCCTCTTGGTTCTTTCGGTAAACTTTAACATGCAGTATGGGGGATTGAGGGAAGTAGGAAATTTTTTCTTGTTAAAATTCGCCTGGCTGGTGGAGGGGAAGAGGGGAAGTTGGGGTGGGGGGGAGGTGTACGTTGGAGGGGGCGGGACGCGGCATGAGTTTGGGAGGTCCAAAACCCATACGCGTATGTATGATCTCCATTCACTTCTCTTTCATTTCCACTTTTCTCTCTTTTGCTCCCAGTACTCCTATATCCATCCATATGTCTTTCTCTTTTACTGCCACTGCCTCTCACTGACCATCACTATCTCCTCTCCCTTTGACTTCCACTGCTATCGTCTTCACTCATCTCTCCTTCTCTTTCAACACCGCTTTCTCTCTCCCAGGGTCTGTCTCCTCTCTCTTTCTCTCCCACTGGCATTGTCTCCTCTCTCTTCTAACGCGACTGTCTCTCTGCTATCTCTTTCAGCACAAAAAAGAGTGAATATGTTCCCATGCCAAAATTATTGGTGAGGAAGGCAGAATGAGAATTGAGGCCGTTGGTTCCCCAATTTTCTGTCAGAGTCTTTTAAAGTGGAGAGCATTCGCCTTTTTTGTGCTCTGACAGGAGCATTTTTACCCTGCTTTTCTCTTTTCACAGTAGGCTGTGCTCCTTACATAAAATGAATTCTGCGCATCACTGAAGTTTTGCTGTTTATTTCAACACAAAACCGTCTCTTATCGAATGCAAGTTCACTTTGTGTTAATTTGCATGATAACGTGCTCCGTTTTCACGCCATACCTGTAATACACCAAAAATTTCGGTGTTTAACTTCCAAGTACAAAGAATTTTGCATGAAAAAAATAATTTTTTATGGTGCTTTCCACAAGGTGGCACCACCGATTAATCTCCAGTTCATGACAGCCGGTATAGGTGTGGAGTGCCCATTATAAAGAGACGGCGCGTCATGAAGTTTTATTGGTGAAAAAACTTCGACAAAAACATAGACTGATGACCTCAGAACCGGTGCGATAACCCTAGAATCCCTGCCACGCGTTCATTACATCAGTTAAAACTACATTTATGCTTCAGACCGTATATTAGTGCATATTTTACGTCCCTAAGTACGGTAACTTTGAACCTCTGGATTCGCATAATGATATCGAAAACAGTTTCAAGGTTCACCGAGAACATCATCTTAAGAACATATAGAAAAATTTACAAAAAGGTACGGACAAACTTTCAGGAAACATTCCTCACACACGAATAAAGAAAAGATGTTATGTGGACATGTCCGGAAACGCTTAATTTCCATGTTAGAGCTCATTTTAGTTTCGTCAGTACGTAGTGTACTTCCTCGATTCACCGCCAGTTGGCCCAATTGAAGGAAGATAATGTCGACTTCGGTGCTTGTGTTGACGTGCGACTCATTGCTCTACAGTACTAGCATCAAGCACATCAGTACGTAGCATCAACAGAATTCTTAAAGGAATTGGGAACTTTAGGAAGAAGGTGGCTGGCCAAACTTTGTACGGAATGCATAAGCACGGGGGTTGTGCCTAAGGAATGGAAAGAAGCAAAAGCCATCGCACTGCTGAAACCCGGAAAGACTGGAGATAATCCTAGGAATTACAGACCAATATCCCTGCTATGCACCTCCTATAAATTATTCGAGAGAATATTGCTGACTAGATTAACTCCATACATCGAAGCCAACCTCCCAACATACCAAGCGGGTTTCCGAGCAGGTAGAAACTGCTGCGATCAAGTGCTGTCCCTCACAACCTATATTGAGAAAGGCTTCCAGAACAAGATGAAAACTGGCCTGGTCCTCATAGACCTCACATCAGCTTACGACACAGTATGGATTGAAGGGTTACTGCTTAAGCTAACTAGAATCATAAATTGCAAGCAGACTTACAAACTACTCAAGAGCATACTAACGAACAGGAAAATCAAGGTCTCATTCCATGGTACGAACAGTAAGAGCATGGTTCTGAATAATTGTCTGCCACAGGGTTCGGCACTAGCACCCGCTCTCTTCAATCTATATATAGCTGACTTGCCAGAAACTAAATCACGCAAATTTGCATATGCAGATGACCTGGCCATCGCATATCAGAGTTAAAACTACAACGATCTCGACGAAACACTGAATGCAGACCTTGAAGTCCTGAACACCTGTTACTCCAAGTGGCACCTACTTCCCAACCCCAACAAAACAACCAACACCATAATGCACCTCAGCAACAGAAAGACACACAGAAAATTACAGATCTTTTCGAATGGCCAAAACATAAGACATGAGGATAAGCCTAAATATTTGGGAGTGAAACTAGATCGGACCCTAACATACAGCTCACACCTCGAAGACACAAAGCAAAAACTAAAATCCCGCAATGCTATCTTTTCGAAACTGGCTGGAACCACATGGGGATATGGAGCTAGCACTTTGAGAACTTCAGCACTAGCCCTTGTCTACAGTGTAGCTGAATACTGTTCACCAGTCTGGAGGAGGAGAAGTGCACAAGTATCTAAAGTGGATGTCCAGCTGAGGGAGACAATGCGAATAATCTCGGGAACACTTAGGGCCACCCCCTGTGCATGGCTTCCTGTACTAGCGAACATAGAGCCTCCAGAAATCAGGCGATCACAGCTAGCCCTAAAAACCTACAGGAAAATTATAGGCAACCCGGACATCCCTATCCACCAACATGTGACACCGACAAACAGGCTTAAATCCAGATCACCATTTTGGAAAATCGGTGAAGAACTACAAGCCTTTCAGCCGAGAACGGCCTGGAACGAAGTATGGTCGGCAAGTGAATTTAAGAAAAAAAATTTAGTAGACGATCCGAACAAGAAGATTGATAGCTTCAACCTACCAAGAAGAGTGTGGATAGCTCTAAACCGGGTCAGAACGAGTGTTGGGAGATGTAAACACCTGATGAACAAGTGGGGCCTGGCAGACAGCGCTGTATGTGAGTGCGGTGAAATACAGACAATGCACCATCTACTCGTGTGCAAGGTGTATGGCTATGGTGGTGAACTCATGGACATACATAGACTCAGTGACTCAGCCATAGAGTGGCTCAAAAACATATCTAATATAGTGTAGAATTATATTGTTTTCTTTTTTAGTATATAGTGATAAGAATATTGTAAATTATGCCTCTGTGACGCCGAACGAGTAAAAAAATAGATTAGTGTTCATCACGAACGTAGTTTTGCAGTCAGTGCAATGTTTACAAATGCGGAGTTGGTAGATGCCCATTTGATGAATGGATTAGCACGGGGCAATATCCGTGGCGCGGTACGTTTGTATCGAGACAGACTTCCAGAACGAAGGTGTCCCGACAGGAAGACGTTCGAAGCAATTGATCGGCGTCTTAGGGGGCACGTAACATTCCAGCCTATGATTCGCGACTGGGGAAGACCTAGAACGACGAGGACACCTGCAATGGACAAGGCAATTCTTCGTGCAGTCGACTGTAACCCCAATGTCAGCGTCAGAGAACTTGCTGCTGTACAAGGTAACGTTGACCACGTCACTGTATGGAGAGTGTTACGGGAGAACCAGTTGTTTCCGCACCATGTACAGCGTGTGCAGGCACTATCAGCAGCTGATTGGCCTCCACGGGTACACTTCTGCGAATGGTTTATCCAACAATGTGTCAATCCTCATTTCAGTGCAAATGTTCTCTTTACGGATGAGGCTTCATTCAAACGTGATCAAATTGTAAATTTTCACAATCAACATGTGTGGGCTGACGAGAATCCGCACGCAGTTGTGCAATCACGTCATCAACACAGATTTTCTGTGAACGTTTGCGCAGGCATTGTTGGTGATGTCTTGATTGCGCCCCATGTTCTTCCACCTACGGTCAATGGATCACGTTATCATTATTTCATAGGGGATACTCTACCTGTGCTGCTAGAACATGTGCCTTTACAAGTACGACACAACATGTGGTTGATGCACATTGGAGCTCCTGCACATTTCAATCGAAGTTTTCGTACGCTTCTCAACAACAGATTCGGTGACCGATGGATTGATAGAGGCGGACCAATTCCATGGCCTCCACGCTTTCCTGACTTTCATTTATGGGGGCATTTGAAAGCTCTTGTCTACGCAACTCCGGTACCAAATGTAGAGACTCTTCGTGCTCGTATTGTGGACGGCTGTGATACAATATGCTATTCTCCAGAGCTGCATCAGCGCATCAGGGATTCCATGCGACGGAGGGTGCATGCATGTATCCTCGCTAACGAAGGACATTTTGAACATTTCCTGTAACAAAGTGTTTGAAGTGACGCTGGTACGTTCTGTTGCTGTGTGTTTCCATTACATGATTAATGTGATTTGAAGAGAAATAATAAAACGAGCTCTAACATGGAAAGTAAGCGTTTCCGGACACATGTCCACATAACATATTTTCTTTTCTTTTGTGTGAGGAATGTTTCCTGAAAGTTTGGCCGTACCTTTTTGTAACACCCTGTATATAGGGTGGTCCATTGATAGCGACCGGCCGTCCACGGTGGTCTCGCGGTTCTAAGCGCGCAGTCCGGAACCGTGCGACTGCTACGGTCGCAGGTTCGAATCCTGCCGCGGGCATGGATGTGTGTGATGTCCCTAGGTTAGTTAGGTTTAAGTAGTTCTAAGTTCTAGGGGACTGATGACAACAGAAGTTGATTCCTATAGTGCTCTAGTGCTCAGAGCCATTTGAACTTTTTTTTTTTTCTTTTTTTTTTTTTTTTTTAGCGACCGGACCAATATCTCACGAAATAAGCATCAAACGAAAAAACTAAAAAAGAACGATACTCGTCTACCTTGAAGGGGGGGAGAGGGTTGGGGGGGGGGGAGAAACCAGATGGCGCTATGGCCTGCTAGATGGCGCTGCCATAGGTCAAACGGATATCAACTGCGTTTTTTTTAATAGGAACCCCCATTTTTATTACATATTCGTGTTGTACGTAAAGAAATATGAATGTTTTAGTTGGACCACTTTTTTTGCTTTGTGATAGATGGCGCTGTAATAGTCACAAACATATGGCTCAGAATTTTAGACGAACAGTTGGTATCAGGTAGGTTTTAAAATTTAAATACAGAACTTAGGTACGTTTGAACATTTTATTTCGGTTGTTGCAATGTGATACATGTACCTTTGTGAACTTATCATTTCTGAGAACGCATGCTGTTACAGTGTGGTTACCTGTAAATACCACATTAATGCAATAAATGCTCAAAATGATGTCCGTCAACCTCAATGCTCTTGGCAATACGTGTTACAGCAATCCTGTCAACAGCGAGTAGTTTGTCTTCCGTAATGTTCACACATGCATTGACAATGCACTGACGCATGTTGTCAGACGTTGTCGGTGGATCACGATAGCAAATATCTTTCAACTTCTGCCACAGAAAGAAATCCGGGGACGTCAGATCCGGTGAACGTGCGGGCCGTGGTATGGTGCTTCGATGAGCAATCCACCTGTCATGAAATATGCTATTCAATACCTCTTCAACTGTACGTGAGCTATGTGCCAGACATCCATCATGTTGGAAGTGCATCGCCATTCTGTCATGCAGTGAAACATCTTATAGTAGCATCGGTAGAACACTATGTAGGAAATCAGCATACACTACACCATTTATATTGCCATCGATAAAATGGGGGCCAATTATCCTTCCTCCCATAGTGACACACCATACATTAACCCGCCAAGATTAATGTATCTGAATTCAATCAGAACTGGCGTGATTCAAATAGGGCCGTCTCGACAAGCTGACATTGTAGAAATTAGACCTCCAAATCCCAGTAACGATGTGCGACAATAAAGAGATAATACACAATGACTCAGACTGCAGGAGCCATAAAACGTACCTTTGCAACTGACGACGTAGATGGCTTGAATATCAATTAATACAGCAGTTTTACGAATCCACTTTTATGGGAACAGACCACACAGTCTTATTGTGTGTACATTTTTGCTTGTTAGTTGCACAATTACCTCATAACTATAAAGTCCACATTCTTGGAACATATAGTGATAATGAGGTTTTACTGCAACATTATGGTTTACCTGAAAAGACGTTTTTATCCAAAGTACTTTCTGAGAGGTCAAAGATGACAGAGCATTTGGTTTGTTTGATAGCTACACGATTATAGTGCGATGCTACTTAGGAGTGACACAATCTTCAGTATCACTTTTGCGCTGTATCTGTTTTATGTCTGCACAGTTTTTCTACGTTTTTCTGGAAAGTAAAACATGTTTTGGTAATGACCTTTGTGACATAGCTACAATGAGGTTGGTATTTTTAGTAACACAACAATACGTTACATTACAGTACTTTCCAGGTCATGGCAATGAACGTAATAACTACAACATTTATAGGCAGCTTTACTTTTGTATATGACAAAGGTAAGTACATTAAGTGTTGGAAAACTTTGCTTATGAACGACGATAACTACGACACTTGGTACATTTTTACCAATAGTCAATGACAGAAATTATCTTACAGCAATCTTATCTTTAGCGCTACAGGATTTGTACTTGGAATGTTTTTTGAAATAACTTTCAATTATAATGATACAGAGAAGGTATTCGGCGATCCATTTCATACCGCAGTTTTAATCTGTAACATCTGAGGTATAATGACATTACCCCTCTTGGGGGGTATATCTACTTTGTGTACCATGCGCGTGACAAGCGCAAAGAGCCCTAGCTAATATGGTTTTTGCTTATACAGTTTTATACATCGGTACCATATTTCTCTAACACAGAATTACACAGCTATTTGGTCATTTAAATGAGAGAAATGAACATTTACAACGTCACTGACATATGTCTACATAATTACATAGTTGGATTACTTCACATTTAGAAAATTGTACTTTGTCTGCATTTTGTGATCTGTTCACATATATTTTCGGAACCTTTGTGATACAGTAAGAGCTATGAGTGCTGTATATTGTATGAGATCATGATTTTTGAAGTACATTTGAGGTAGATGACACTATTGAAATGAGCAAGAGAGCGTATTTTAGACGTTTTGAGATAATTGAAGGAAGCTACGACGATTTTGAGATTTGATTGATCTGTTATGATGATGTTATTATGACGATGATGTGTATTATGATGTTGAGATATGTTTATGATCAATAATGCGATGCTACATGAGAAATGTGATTATGCTGCATGTTTACTGTGATGAAGTATTGAAGCAGCATCGACGTATATGTATATGACTAATGAGTAGGCGTTTGGGATTCTGGATTGTGGAAAAGAATGTTAGAAACCAAGAATTGTACTTAAAGGGGAGACGGAAGGCAAATGGGCTTCAAAAATTGGATTTTTAGATTTTACCATATTTGAATTGCCTGGTCTTTTCTGCGTGAAACAGTATTTGTTTTATATAAATACGACATTTCTTGCGTGAGATATGATGGTTTCCTGACGCCCTGTGGAATCTGGCATTTAAATGCCATGCCTTCCTTTTGAGCCATGTAGAGATAATGCAAAGTATTCTTTTACTCCTTGTATATTATTTCATGCTTCTATTGTTTTGTCGATTCAGTGTTTCCTACTCTGCATCTACTATCGATACTCGTTTTTCCGATCGTGTTTGTTATTGTTTTCGAGCGTTAATGGTTGTACTTAGTGGAGTTTGTTGTGAGTGAAGTACGTGTTGATTTTTATTTACTTTGGTTCCGTGTGTTTTCATAAAAACGCCGCGAATAAAGAAATTCTCACCTAAATTAAAATTCTGAGGAAATAAATGCGTAAAGGTAAATGAGGCTAGAGGGTCAAATGACCCAAGAATGTTAGATATAAAAAAAATCAGCTCATCAAGAAAGAAACTGCAGTGTCTTCAAGGCATGTCCTCCCAGTCAGCTTGTGGAGATGAACATTCGTATGGAAATATTTGGTGAACCTGCTGTCATTTCCAAAAATACTGTGTGCTGAATATGTGGTGATGACGTATCTTTGAGTGAGAATCAGCATCTTCATAAGGGGATTGTGTCAAACCTGACATTGAGTGTGGTGTAGTTGCTACAACAATGACATCAAAAATGGCAAATAATAATTTATACGAGAAAAACATAAGGCTAGTTTATGGCCTCAGATCTATTGGTAAAGGGATGGAGGTAGGCGAACTCTTATGTGCATTACTTGATATTCTAAACCCTCCTGCAAAATTTATATAATTTTTGGAACTCGATGTCACATGATTAAGGCAAAATCTGCTAAATACATTGTTTGCTCTGCAACAAGATCTTTCCTTTGCTAACCACATGCCTATTAGCAGTAAGAGCCTATAGTAGTTCACATCTTATTTAGCTCACTGTATACTTGCTGCATTTGCTGTAGTTCGTGTCATGAAGATTTTCTGTGAGGTAAGTGACTTATGAAATGTATGGGTTATTATTAGGATTTCTTCTAATTCAGGGACATTCTTTTGTGTTAATTAATAGTCAGATTGTGTTATCCTTGTATATTGTCGGTCATAAATGAACAGAATAAGTGTGAGGTGCATTTTTCAGGGGAAATTCTGTAGGTCAGTGTTGAAACGATAAAGACAAGAAAAGTTATAGTACTTCAGTTTCACTCAGCAGTTTCAGAAATAAATAAATAAGTTTGAAAAGTAGTGGGAGAAGATACAGTGGGTAAAAGGAATTAAGAGGAAGCCGTGTGGAAGAAATTCGAGCAGAAGATAATTCAATCGTAACTAACACTTGGATCGTGAAAGAATGTTGTATACGTGGAAGGGGCCTGGGGACACTAGATGGTTTCAGATTGATTATATAATGATAAGACAGAGATTTTGAAATCAGATTTTAAATTGTTAGACAGTAAATGGGGGAGATGTGGACATTATTACTTATGAATTTCAAATTGCCACTGATGAAACTATGAAAAGGTAGGAAATTAAGGGTATGGAATTTGGACAAATTAGAGAAATCAGAGGTTTTTTTGGAATTTCAGAAGAGGAATAAGGCATAGTGGGACTGAAACGAGAGAAATAATACAACAGAAGACGAATGGGTAGCTTTGGAAGATGAAACATTGAAGTCAGCTGACGGCAGTTTGGGTAAAAATACAAGGTCTAGTAAAAATTCTTGTAGGGGGCACAAGATGCTTAATTCAGGTGACAAAACGATAAAATATAAAAATGCAACAAATAAATAAGGCGAAAGGGAAGGCAAACGTCTAAATCATGAAATTAAAAGAAGGTGCAAATGGCTAAGCAAGAATGGATAGTTAACAAATCCAAGGCTGCAGAAGTGTGGGAAAGATGGATCTGCCGATAGGAAAATTAAAGAGATCTTTGGACAAAAGTGTAGCAGCTGTATAAATACCAATAGCTCAAATGACAAGCCAGTACTGAGGAAAGTTAGGTACTGAAACAAACTTTAGGACAATATTATAGAAAAAGGAAGTAGGTGACCATGAGGGTGATATGGAACTGCAAGAAGAATTTGCGTGGGAGTACTGAAAGATCTAAGTCGAAACAAAGCTCCTGGAGTAGACAGAAGTCCCTCAGAATTAATCAAATCTTTGGAAAAGTTGATAATGACGGAATTAATCATCTGATTTGGAGGATGCATGAGACAGACGAATTACCCTCAGATGCCAGGAAAAAAGTAATAATTCCTACTCCACAGAAGACAGGTGTTGACAAGTACAAATACTAACAAACAACCAGTTTAATAAGTCATAGTTTCAAAATATTGACGCGAATTATTTCAGAAACGTGGAAAAATTGGTGAAGTCGACCACAGGGAAGTTCAGTTTGGGTTCTGGAGAAATGTAGGAATGCGCGAGGCAGTACTGACCCTGCGACATATTCTAAGAGACAGGTAGGAAAAAAGAAGTCCACCTTTTGCAGCATTTCCAGATTTAGAGCAAAGTCTTAGAAACATTGACTGGACCAAACTCTTTGAAATGGTGAAGGTACCAGGAATACGAAAAAGGGCACGAAAGGTGATTTAGGACTTGTACATAAGCCAGACTGCAGTTATAAGAATCGAAGTACATGAAGGGGCAACCATAGTTGGGAAGGGAGTGATACAGGACTCTAGCCTATACCCAGTATTATTCATTGTGTACGCCGAAGAATGTGTGAAGGAAACGAAAGAAAAATTTAGAAAAGTAATTAAAGCAAAAGGAGAAGAAACAAAATTCTGAGGTTTATTGATGACATTGTAATTCTGTCAGAGTTGGCGATGGACTTGCAACAGCAGTTTAACGGTATGGGTAGTGTTTGTAAAGCGATTATAAGATGTATATTAACGAAAGGTGAACAAAGGTAGTCGAATTAAATCAGGCGACACTGCAGATTTTAGATTAGAAACTGTGACAATAAAAGTAGTAGATGAGTTTTGTTGTTTGGCCAAGAAAATAGTTAATGATAGCCAAAGAAGAGTGAATGTAAAATGCCGAGTGACCATACCAAGAAAAGAATTTGTGAAAAAGAGGAATTTGCTAAGATCTAATACTAATTTAAGTACACTGTCGGAAAAAAAATTCGCTCAAAATTTATTGTTGCAACAGTACATGTTGTAAAGATTCATACTGAATGTTAATTAAGTTTCTTCTGCCTGGTCCATTGATGAATGAATGTGAAATTTTCATGCTTAACAAAATTTTAAGCACATTAATTGACATCCGAACTGCACACTCGTCTTGTATACAAAACACAGACTTCAGAGATCTCTTTGACTTCCAGACAGACTCTCTAGCAGACCCAACAACAACTAACTGACTTACAGCCTCGCTGCTTACCCTTATACAGAATTTTAACAATTGCTCACAAAATGTTCCATTATTAATTTTGTATAATTTTTATGTTAGAATTAAAATTTACAAAACGTAAAAAAACTGATCTTACAGCCGAATAAGGTATGAAATACGTTTGAATAACAATATTTTCTAGTAATATCTTTAGTTTTCCGTACGAAAATCATTCTGAACTTTAATTACAATAATGTCTCTCTTATTATTTTAGTTATCTAATTAATTACAGTTTGGATTTGGTTACTAACATGTAATAGTATTACAAATCTTCTGCTTTATCTGACTGCATACGAGAAAGTTACAAATAAAGCCTCAAATTCTGAGATTGCAAAACTGTGAGATTTAAACAATTGGAGAGTTAATTAGAAATGTAATTAGAAGGACTATTAATTGCAGAGGAAGACATAAAAATAAATAACAAATAAAAATACATTGCTTGTTAATAGCTTTCAAGCCATTTCTTCAGGTAATGAGGTTCTGTGTGTTAACTCGTTACTCGATTCTAATTATGGTACTTAGAGGTGCCAGCCACCTATGCCAACACTTCCACAGCATTTTATTATCTGTTGCTTTTAATTTATTCCTTCAATTTGTTGATTAATCGTTTAATTTAGAATTTGTACGTAATTTTGTTAATGAAGACAATCTCTTGATAATGATGACAATATACGTTTTTCCAGAACCTTCTATTTGCTTTCACAATGTATATGAAGAATTATTAGCAAATTCGACTGAATGATATACATATAGATATACATACAAGTCCCTAGGAAGCACTAAATTGTCCGAAATTATCCGGATGCATACAAAAAGGCGTTATCAGAAATTTCATATGAATTTTGGGGAAGGCTGTATCATTATAACGGGGAGTGCCTGAAATGATTACATTTAAGGATTAATAGACAAGCACTTCTCAGGTACAAGGTATTGACCAGTGCTGAAACATCCATATCAGTACACAGTGTAGCCCCCACAGGCGGCCATGTAGGCGCTTGTTCTGGCATCCAGTCGATAGCATAGTCGGGGAATACTGTCTTGGGATAAGTTATGCCAAGCCTGCTCGACCTGCTCCTGTAATCCTGTAAGAGTTGTTGGCTGACGAATCGCATGAGCCACTTCACTTCCCATGATTTCCCACACGTGCTTGATTGGAGACAGACCCAGATATTGTGCTGGCTAGGGAAGATGCTGCACATTTTGCAGAGCACATTGAGTTTCACAGGTAGTGTGTGGTTGGGCATTGTCCAGTTGGAACAACATAAAACCGTCCTGTTGTGAGAATGGCATAAGAATGGGTTTAACAATATTCTGCAAGTAACCGAGTGCTGGTTAGAATCCCCTCGAGAAGCACCAAACGTGAACGCGATCCAGACCATCAAGCCAGAGGTGGGGCCAGTGTGTCCTGGACGAATGCACTCCATGAGACATCGCTCACCAGCTATATTAGTGTGCGCATACGACCATCACTTGCGTGCAAACATAATGTGCTTTCATTGCTGAAGACCATGCCGCGCCATTCCATCTTCCTAGCGACCCACTGACGGCACCAGTCCAGCCCTGCACGCCGATGCTTTTTTTTACACAAGGATGGGGCCCCTCCACGCCCGCACCAACGTGGTGACCAAACCAAAAGTTCTACTGTCACCTCCGTATAACACATTAGTTTTAGAATCAGGAGTCACGGGATGCAGGCTGTGATGTTATCCATGCGTCTGGGTAAGATTACTCATTTACATGGTCCATCAGGAGATAGAAGTGGTCGAAAACGATCGAAGGGTAGCGGTTGTAAGGGCAGAGGAAAAAAAGTGCCAAGGCAAGCGCCAAGGGAAAAAAACCTCTGCGACAGTAGGACGGGTAGTAAGGGCAGTAGCGGATTGCTAGCTGCGACAGCGCATGCAAGGTGTGGTTATGTTAGTGCGAGGTATCGTGCATCGTTACCGTTGTCGTTGCTGGCGCTCGTTCCAGGATCTGCTGCTGCTGCGTCCCTGAAACATTTCATGGTCTTCATATATTAGTGGGCGATCGGTCATAGATCAGCTCACAGTGTGGGGGGTGTGTGTGGCTGGTTTGCGTGCTGTGTGCAGTACGGTTTCCCTGCGATTGCCGGTATTTCGGCGGGTTAAGCATCTAGGGTTGCCAGTAGTAGCTGAGTTGCAGGGGCTCGCCAGTGCTGTCATGTTAGCGTGCTATGGACCATAGATGTTCAGTTTCGTGCTAATAGTGTTTTTGGTCTATTATATTTCCATCTATGGTTGTGGTCGTAGTTACCCAGAGAAAGGATAAACGGGTTACGCGAGTGTCTCGTGTTATTGTACAGTCGTGAGGAGAGTTTTTGGAATACCTGCAAGATGGTATCTAGCTGATACTCTCGGTGAAGGTCCGCGGTGCGCGTGTAGCGCGGAGCGTTGCTTATGATTCTGAGTACTTTGTTCTGTGTGAGCTGCAGACGGCGCACACGTGTGGGCGCAGCGTATCCCCAACTGGGAGCAGCATACATCATCAGAGGTCTGATAAGTGTGGTGTACATGGACCTGGACACCCTCCTATTTAGTGTGCTACGCCTGTTAAGCATAGGGTAGAGTTGTTTGAGCCTCGCGTTTGCTTTGTTGGTCACGTGTTGGATGTGGTCCCCCCAGAGTAGTTTCCGGTCCAGCCAGACACCGAGGTATTTGACCTTCTCTCGGAAACGTATTGGGGCACGCCGATGCTGTGGCGTGAGTGGAAGACAGGCTAAGGGTGTGCGTGCCCGTAATCCCACTGCTAACAAGGGAACCTCCCCATCGCTCACCCCTCAGATTTAGTTATAAGTTGGCATAGTGGATAGGCCTTGAAAAACTGAACACAGATCACTCGAGAAAACAGGAAGAAATTGTGTGGGACTATGAAAAAAATAAGCAGTATATACAAACTGAGTAGTCCATGCGCAAGATAGGCAACATCAAGGTGAGTGTGAGCTCAGGAGCGCCGTGGACCCGTGGTTAGCGTGAGTGAAAAGTTTACTTTCTTCATTTTCCCAAAGTTATGATCTGTCCCTTCGTTCATTGACGTCTCTGTTCACTGTAATAGGTTTAGTGTCTGTGTTTTGCGATCGCACGACAAAACCGTCCGATTAGTAGACGAAAGGATGTGCCTCTCCAATGGGAACCGAAAACATTTGATCGCAAAGTCATAGGTAAACCGATTCCTCCACAGGAAAACACGTCTGATATATTCTATACAACACTAGTGACGGCATGTGCGTCACATGATAGGAATATGTTGTCGACCCACCTAACTTGTACACTTGGCGAATGGGTTAAATAGATTCTTCTACCTTGCCCGATTTAGGTTTTCTTGTGGATGTGATAATCACTCCCAAAAAAGTGATGAAAACAAAAGAGTTTGTCACATAAACTGCAACAAATGAATGCAACAGTTTCACAGTCGCACAGTTTTCCCTGTGCTTTGTCATAACATACGTTTTTAAA
Organism: Schistocerca gregaria; assembly: GCF_023897955.1. Classification (NCBI taxonomy): domain Eukaryota; kingdom Metazoa; phylum Arthropoda; class Insecta; order Orthoptera; family Acrididae; genus Schistocerca; species Schistocerca gregaria. The sequence continues at coordinate 203,359,360 of NC_064926.1, forward strand.
GTTTTCAGATTTTTCCGTGTGTAGACCGTCAAATCCTGCATATGTACAGGTAACTCTGGACATGTCCTGGAATTTTGGAGGGTGAAGTTGATTATGTGTGAGTGCCTGAACTTAGTTAATTGGCACACTATCACGTAAACAATACTGCTCTGTGTACCTATGCAGCTCCGCAAAAATAAAAATAAAAAATGAAAATAAAAAATTGAACTTTTCACTCGAGGGAAGACTTGAACCAAGGACTTCTCGTTCTGCAGTTGCTCACGCTAACCACTGGACCACGGCGCTCCTGATCTCACACTGTCCTTGATGTTGCCTATCTTGCGCATGGACTACTCAGTTTGTATATTTTGCTTCTTTTTCTCATAGTTCCACACAACTTCTTCCTGTTTTCTCGAGTGATCTGTGTTCACTTTTTCAAGGCCTATCCACTGTGACAACTTATAACTAAATCTGAGGGGGGAGCGATGGGGAGGTTCCCCTGTAAGAACTGGTTCGCAAGAGTTCATGCTGACATGCCTGGCCTCACAGGCCATCTTATCTGTGCTGTGGTAGTACAACGATCCTGGCTGGCGTCTGTGATGGGTGGACGTCCAGAACCTCGCTTATGGTTGTGAGACTGTCCACTTAACCACTGATACCAGCATCGTTGCACAACTGACGCAGCACATCCAGCTTGGGTGGCAATTCTCTGAAAGAACCTTCACGCCATGCGGAAGGCTACTGTTTGACCCCTTTCAAACTCGAACAACTTCGAGTAGGAAGCACGAGTGCAGCTCCGTGCCATGGTTGCCTGCTTGCTTCACACATCCGTACCACACTGAGCCTTCTGGATGTGAGCATTCCCAATTAAATGGTAGACACAAATAGTGCTCTGGTAGCTATGGCAGTACCCTATCTCTTGGCGGACGGCGTTGAAACTATTATCAGTACATCAACTATCCCCCCAGGTGGCATATGCCCTAATCGGATCAAAATCGAGGTCGTCTTTCGATGTACACTAACTTTTTCCAGCAATGTATTAGGAAGTCTTTTCTCAAGGTATTTGTCCACAGTACAGCCTCATACAGAACGATAAGTAGTGGGTCAAGGTGAGAATATAAGCTTTTGAAATGTGGTGGTGCAGAAAAATGAAGCAGAATTGGGAAGAAATTTATGGCATAAGTTGACTAAAGAAAAGATATCCGTTGATAGGGCACATCCTGAGGCATCAAGGAATAGGAAATTTAGCAACGGAGGGAAGTGCAGGGGGTGTGAAACCGGTGAAGGGAGGCTAAGACTTGACTACGGTAAGAAGGTTCAAGTATACAGAACGAAGAGGATTGCACACGATAGATTAGTATTGAGAGTTGCATCAAAGCAGTCTTCAGACTGAAGACGATAACAACAAAATAAATAATTATATGTGTTGTGGTTGGCAGGAGAGCCAACCGTGTTACTGAAGGAGGCCGAAATGCACGCGTTTTAGCTCACGCAGGCTGGCGTGAGGTCTGGAACATGACAAAGGAATTATAATTGAGAAAAACGGACGTAGCTTGTGGAATACTTAACTTTCATCCATTCATGGAGAACGTCGCTCTTTATGGTACATGATTCACAATATCAACAGAAACTGATAATGGCGCCTTGTTAGGTCGTAGCAAATAACGTAGCTGAAGGCTATGCTAACTATCAAATGGTTCAAATGGCTCTGAGCACTATGGGACTCAACATCTTAGGTCATAAGTCCCCTAGAACTTAGAACTACTTAAACCTAACTAACCTAAGGACATTACACACACCCATGCCCGAGGCAGAATTCGAACCTGCGACCGTAGCAGCCCCGCGGTTCCGGGCTGCAGCTCCAGAACCGCACGGCCACCGCTGCTAACTATCGTCTCGGCAAATGAGAGCGTAGGAGTCAATGAACCATCGCTAGCAAAGTCGGCTGTACAACTGGGGCGAGTGCTAGGAAGTCTCTCTAGACCTGCCGTGTGGCGGCGCTCGGTCTGCAATCATTGATAGTGGCGACACACGGGTCCGACGTATACTACCGGACCGCGGCCGATTTAAAGGCTACCACCTAGCAAGAGTGGTGTCTGGCGGTGACACCACAATATGACACTAGTAATGGAATAGCTTTGTGTCACATCACATTTCTTCTTATTGCTGGTATTCAATCTGAAGACTGATTTGGTGCCACTCTCCATTCTAATCTAGCATCCTAACTGAACAACAACACCTATAATACAAAGGGTCTCTTCTGAAACACAAAAATTAAGCACTAGCAGACAGTCATCCGCACTGAAGTCGTATATGCTTCAGAGTGTCTACTACGCAGCAAGAAGGGCCTCACAGACTAAACTGAGACCGAGGAGAGAAAGATTATGAGGACGATACTGGGACCACTCAAGGAAGATGACCAAACCTGGAACTCTATAAGTACTGCGAAAAAATCACAGATTTGGTTAGCAAGAGATGTCTAGCTTTGTATGGGCATGTCTTCAGGATTCAACCCAGCATGTTGAGCAGTCAGCTCCTTGCTTGCTTGCAACAGAGGAAGACCAAGTCACCGTGGTTTATGGAACTGATAAAACATCGGCACGAACTTGGAGGTCCAGAAAACGAACTAAAAGGCTGCACATCTCTCAGGAGAATGCATAAGCAAGTGAGGTTCCAGGACAGACCATCAAGGAAGATGACAGGTGCTCCCTGGACAAAGGACAGAAAGGAACAACACAGCCAGGGAATGCGCAAAACTCACGAGCGACACAGTACTTGAATCGTCGTGGTCCTTGTTGGCACATACGAAACAAGAACAAGAAGAAATAACTTCGCGTAAGGAGCGATAAAAACGTTTCCTTCAAAATGTACGAAGGCCGTACAGTCCAGAATCAGTATGAGAATCACGCAAAACGTATTGAGGCAACCATGCCGTGAGCATTGATGCTCAAGATAACCATTTGGTAACAGACTGTGTCCAGCTGGGTGAAGAACTCAATAACTGCCTGCTGCACATCCGCAAATCCTCGTTCGACAGCAATAGTCGACTTTTTTAAGGGCGTGATGGCGTGATAATGGCATGGAGAGAGATCAGGACTATTGGGCGGGTGCTCGGATGTCTCCCACTTGAGTTAGCCTAACGTCTGCGTTTGGACGCTTGCGATGTGGGGACATGTGTCACATTGAAGCAGCAGCACCCCTTAACGCAGACTCACCATTACACAACGGTGTTCCTCGGCAGACATGCTGCCCCATACACACTCTTCATCTTCCGATGGATGTCTACCGGTGTTTGGCCTTTGGCAGCCAAGGTAAAAGATAACATCACGTTGGTCCTGTTTGGACACATTTGGAAATAACGTGGCCATAGTTTATGTTTCCTCATTTACCGCACGCACGTCGGAAAGACACGATTGTCACACAATCTCTTGCCTACATGTCGGTGCTTATGTATTCACGTAGGACTCGCGTTGCTTGGCATATAAGTTGCAGCAATGCCCTCAAGCGGAAACGTTTTGATCGCCCCTTATACACTACTGGCCGTTAGAATTGCTACACCAAGAAGAAATGCAGATGATAGACGGGCATTCATTGGACAAATACAGGGTGAGTCACCTAACATTACCGCTGGATATATTTCGTAAACCACATCAAATACTGACGAATCGATTCCACAGAACGAACGTGAGGAGAGGGGCTAGTGTAATTGGTTAATACAAACCATTTAAAAAAATGCACAGAAGTATGTTTTTTAACACAAACCTACGTTTTTTTAAATGGAACGCCGTTAGTTTTGTTAGCACATCTGAACATATAAGCAAATACGTAATCAGTGCCGTTTTTTGCATTGTAAAATGTTGATTACATCCGGAGATATTGTAACCTAAAGCTGACGCTTGAGTACCACTCATCCGCTGTTCGATCGTGTGTATCGAAGAGCACGGAATTACGTAGGGATCCAAAGGGGACGATGATGGACCTTAGGTACAGAAGAGACTGGAACAGCACATTACGTCCACATGCTAACAGCTTTTTATTGGTCTTTTTCACTGACGCACATGTACATTACCATGAGGAGTGAGGTACGCGTACACACGTGGTTTCTGTTTTCAATTACGGAGTGGAATAGAGTGTGTCCCGACATGTCAGGCCAATAGATGTTCAATGTGGTGGCCATCATTTGCTGCACACAATTGCAATCTCTGGAGTAATGAATGTCGTACACGCCGCAGTACATCTGGTGTAATGTCGCCGCATGCTGCCACAATACGTTGCTTCATATCCTCTGGAGTTGTAGGCACATCGCGGTACACATTCTCCTTTAAAGTACCCCACAGAAAGAAGTCCTGAGGGGTAAGATCAGGAGAACGGGCTGGCCAATTTAGGCGTCCTCCACGTCCAATGAAACGCCCGTCGAACATCCTGTCTAGGGTCAGCCTAGTATTAATTGCGGAATGTGTAGGTGCACCATCATGCTGATACCACATACGTCGACGCGTTTCCAGTGGGATATTTTCGAGCAACGTTGGCAGATCATTCTGTAGAAACGCGATGTATGTTGCAGCTGTTTGGGCCCCTGCAATGAAGTGAGGACTAATGAGGTGGTCGCCAATGGTTCCGCACCATACATTTACAGTCCACGGTCGCTGTCGCTCTACCTGTCTGAGCCAGCGAGGATTGTCCACGAACCAGTAATGCATGTTCCGTAGATTCACTGCCCCGTGGTTTGTGAAACCCGCTACATCGATAAACAGATAGAACTGCAACGCATTCTCTGTTAATTCCCGTTGACAGAATTGCACTCGATGATAAAAGTCATCACCATGAAATTGCTGATGTAGCGACACACGAAACGGGTGAAAGCAGTGACGATGCAGTATGCGCATGACACTACTTTGACTCAGGCCACCGGCTCTCGCAATGTCCCGTGTACTCATGTGTGGGTCCATGGCAACAGCAGCTAACACACCACCTGCACCCGCTTCTCCTGTGACGGGCCTGTTACGGACTCGTTTGCGTGCTACGACCTTACCTGTTGCATACAGTTGGCGGTAGATGTTTTGCAATGTGCGGCACGTTGGATGCTCTCTGTCCGGGTACCGTTCTGCATACGCTCAGCAGGCTTCAGCTGCATTTCGCCGACACTCGCTATAGATGAGTATCATCTCCGCCTTTTAGAGTTCGCATACACCATGGCCACAGTTCCTACAACGCTACACTATCACAGACGTCTGGTAACACGGTGTACTACAGTTGGTCTGCGTGCGGAGACGAATGCAGAATAACAATAGCAGCAAGCGCAACATGCGGACACTGCGACAGCTAGACCAAACCACAACAGTGCACTACAGCCACACTCGTAAACACGGTCGTCATCGTAAACATGTCCCTGCAGATGCTGCTCGCCGACCGTGGCCCGTGTTTGTTACAACACGCAACTGAACGTCGGAGGTTTCAAGCGTCAACTTTAGGTTACAATATCTCCGGATGTAATTAACATTTTACAATGCAACAAACGGCACTGCTTACGTATTTGTTTATATGCTCAGATGTGCTAACAAAACTAACGGCGTTCCATTAAATAAAACGTAGGTTTGTGTTAAAAAACGCACTTCCGTACATTTTTGTATGGTTTGTATTAAACAATTACACTAGCCCCTCTCCTCACGTTCGGTCTGTGGAATCGATTCGTCAGTATTTGATGTGGTTTACGAAATATATCCAGCGGTAACGTTAGGTCGGTGGTCTCGCGGTTCTAGGCGCGCAGTCCGGAACCGTGCGACTGCTACGGTCGCAGGTTAGAATCCTGCCTCGGGCATGGATGTGTGTGATGTCCTTAGGTTAGTTAGGTTTAAGTAGCTCTAAGTTCTAGGGGACTAATGACCACAGCAGTTGAGTCCCATAGTGCTCAGAGCCATTTGAACCGTTTTTGGTAACGTTAGGTGACTCATCCTGTATATTATACTGGAAATGACATGTGATTACATATTCACGCAATTTGGGTGCATAGGTCCTAAGAAATCAGTAATCAGAACAACCAGTACCCAGAACAACCACCTCTGGCCGTAATAACGGCCTTGATACGCCTGGGAATTCAGTCAAACAGAGCTTGGATGGCGTGTGCAGGTACAGCTGCCCATGCAGCTTTAACACGATACCACATTTCATCAAGAGTAATGACTGGCGTATTGTGACGAGCCAGTTGCTCGGCCGGCATTGACACAGACGTTTTCAATTGGTGATAGATCTGGAGTATGTGCTGGCCAGGGCAGCAGTCCAACATTTTCTGTATCCAGAAAGGCCCGTACAGGACTTGTAACATGCGATCGTGCATTATCCTGCTGAAATGGAGGGTTTGCGGGGATCCAATGAAGGGTAGAGCCACGGGTCGTAACACATCTGAAATGTAACGTCCACTGTTCAAGTGCCGTCAATGCGAACAAGAGGTGACTGAGACGTGTAACCAATGGCACCCCATACCATCACGCCGGGTGATACGCCAGTATGGCGATGACGAATACACGCTTCCAATGTGCGTTCACCGCGATGTCGCCAAACACGGATGCGACCATCATGATGCTGTAAACAGAACTTTGATTCAGCCGAATTAATGACGTTTTGCCATTCGTGCACCCAGGTTCGTCGTTGAGTACACGATCGCAGGCATTCTGTTTGTGATGCAGCGTCAAGGGTAACCGCAGCCGTGGTCTCCGAGCTGATAGTCCATGCTGCTGCAAACGTCATCGAACTGTTCGTGCAGATGGTTGTTGTCCTCAGGGATCGAGATGTGGCTGCACGATCTGTTACAGCTATGCGGATAAGATGCCTGTCATCTCGACTGCTAGTGATACGAGGCCGTTGGGATCCAGCACGGCGTTCAGTATAACCCTCTTGAAGCCACCGATTCCGTATTGTGGTAACAGTCATTGGATCTCGACAAACGCGAGCAGCAATGTCGCGATACTATAAACCCCAATCGCGATAGGCTACAATCCGACCTTTAGCACGTTGGAGGTGTCGCTAATCATTTGCATATCACAGCATCTTCTTCCTGTCGGTTAAATTTCGCGTCTGTAGCACGTCATCTTCGTGGAGTAGCAATTTTAATGGCCAGTAGTGTATTTAGACTTGTTACATCTAATCTCGTACTGTCAAATAAAGCTTTAAAGAATTAGATTAATGTTTCGTTTCTCAGCAGAATGCCAGCTTCCAAAACAATAATGCTCCCTTTCACACTTTAATCCAAGAAAATATGATGTGATACCTTGGCATTTAATGCTCTTACAGCTACCTCCACGCCGTGAAAGGGAGCCAGTGGGAAATAGCATTGACGAATAAATATGTCACGAACGTTATTAAACTTAATTTACGGCTGCAGTACAGTAAGAATACATCACGGTTTACCTTCAGCATTTCCTCTTTCTCATAAATTCTCGCTGACCGAAAGAATGATTACTGCATATTCCACGTACAAATGATTCATGTTGTAAGTGTGGCCTCTACTCCTACTACCGTACGTAGAAGCCAACCAGAGCTTGGTTATTGTCTGTCGGTAAATAGACAAAGGGCACCTCAGTCTCTGAGGTCATCATAAAGTTAAATTACTGCAAAACAACTGAAATATCGCGAGGTGTGACGGTTGCTGCACCGAATGCAGGTATTGGCACTGAATGTTCCTACTCAGTTTTGGGGTACCCGAACTTCTGTTCATTCCGTACGGAGCTAATAGTTTTAGCTTAACAAACTTAATACGATATTGTTATTGGGCTTCCGTCAGAGATTTTCGCATACGCAATAACAGATTTATGGGTAGAAGCTCCAAACTTCTTCGAGTTGAACAAAATTTATTGTTAAAATGCTTGCGACCAGATAGTACTCCACAGAGAAGGAACTGCAGTGTTCCTCAAAACCAATATAATATCGACTTATCAAACGCTGTGATTCATAAAATAACTCTGGACATGCAACATTCATATTGCATACATATAAACATTTAGTATAACATGCAGAATGTCAGGTGCTACTTGTCACAAAAGATGCATTATTCTCAACTTTTCTGGTATAGTAATAAAACAACAGTATTCGTTATTAGATATGATTTGTACGATTTGCTTTCACTATTATTTTTTAGTATGGACGTAAAAGAACTACAATAATCTCTAAATTGCTAGCAATAATCTTAATTACTGTCTGTTATCCAACCATTACCAACGAACATTTCAGTTGATAGATGTAATAAATGATGCCAATAGTTAACTCAGCTAAATATCAACATCTACATCGTCTGGATCTAAACAAACGTTTCATTCTCTGTCGTGAAGTAAGACGGGATGTTTGAGTTCCTTCTGTTTGTGAACTTTGGCTGCTTCGTTTAACCAAATTACAGAAAGCTGGGAATGGGGAGAAGAAGACCCCAATTAGGAATATGTAGACTGGAACTATCAGTTACGGCAATTATCTTAAATTCAAGTGAAATTTCTCGAGAACCTTGGCCAGAGCCGGAAACAGATTTCTTTTTTTTTTTGGGGGGGGGGGGGGCATGATACCTTCCAGACGATAATCTGGTGAAAAGGCACATATCTTATACGTAATATTGTGTTAGAGTTAGCAACAGGGAAAGTCAATGGCGCGTTCGGAAAGTACAGACTCTGTTTCCATGAAGTTCCTGTGCCATTTTCTTACGGATGGTGGGGAGGCAGGTAGTTTTCCGTATCTCGTTTTGAACTTCCTCCGGGCTGAGTCTGAGTTCGTTTCAATGAACCAAGCCATATATCGTGCTTCGATTAATTTATGGCTCTCCTACCACCCTGGGACAACAAAGAAAAACTTTTGTTTTCAGTTATGCTCCTCTTATCATCTGGAGAAGCGAAACATTTATTCATTACCTTACATAAAATACGGTTTTTCAGATGGTGCATCAGACAAACTTCACTTTTTGTCTCTAGGTTAATTCCAAGTTGAGGTATGTAACATTAAAGTAGTAACGCACCTTTTGAGACACCTGTATATAAGTGGGCAATGAAATATCTGTCAATGGACCAATCAAAATATAAAGTGACTGATAGAATTGAGTAGAACTTTCAACCATAAATCTATGACAGTGTTATTTAGGGAAATTTTTTCAAAAGAAAATGCATGGCGACCATCCACAAAGAATATAGGGAAATTTCAAATTGATCGTATCACAATATTGCATCATAACGGGTTTTAAACTTCAAGTACGCAAAGGAGCATATTTTCGCACAGACCTCTACCTCATTCGAGTGAAACTAAATTTAAAGGCCTCAAAATTGAGCAAAGTAAATCAGTTATCCCTACATTTGCTGCTGGTGGTATCTAATCCCTAGTATTACGAAACATAAGTTTTCAGAACCACATAAAAGTAAATATCTTTATAAAGGCAGAAAAAACATCTTTCAATCTTTCGTGGAACGAAGATTCTGAACAGGCACTAGAGTACAAGCCCAACAAATGGAATTCAAAACAAGTAATCGTAGCTAATCAAAAAATTGTACATGATACGTTCCTCATTACTAAAAAGAGTTTCAAAATTAATTAACCAAACAGAAAGACAACATAATAACCACCAACTCCCTGAAATTGAAGCAGACTTCTAATAAAGCAACACCAGGACTTTTTATTACGTATTTAAAGCAAAGCCAAATGGGCACCACGCCTAAAATCTCTGCCTCGAGAAGCAAAATGGACAATTCGCACTTAACAAAACTTAAAATTACAGAGAGCTGTGCAACTATTCCAGAAAACGTCTAAAGCGCCTGATCCCGCGTAAAGATCCTCCAGAAATTTCCCTAAAAACAAGTCTAGGTTCACGAGCACCAAATGAAGTGGAGATTGTTAGACAGAGTTAAAGCCCAAATAATAAAAAAAGTATCTTGTGAAGAAGGAATTGCTGCAGGATTCTTGAACCCACCTTGCCAAAAAACTTTAAAAATAGCATTCAGTTCGCAAAAGATTTTCAGAGCTGAGAAAATCCCAAATGACTGGAAAACTGCATTGATACACTCACTTGATAACAAGGGAGACAGGTGTAATGTTAATAGTTACAGAGAGAGCTCCTTTCTTCCTGTCACATGAACAGTTCCATCTTAAAGCGTCCTAGACCAAGGACAACAAAAACTAGAATCAGAGTTGGCAAATATGAAGCAGGTTTCAGACGGAAAAGGTGAAGCCACGTTTCCAACTGTATAGCTACGAAACGAGGACCCACTAGCGCACTTCCTGTCATGACTGTGTCTAAAGAATCGGTCTCCTACTACAGGTCTGATTCGATCTTTTCTTCACAATCACAGTGGAGTACACCAGGAGCGATGACAGGTTAAGGACGGGAGCACAACTACTTATATGTGTCGACAATGGCTCAATTATACAGGGTGTTTCAGAATCTTGACAAACTTTGAGGAATGATAGGTGAAACAAAGAAGATTATTTCTCATTAAGGAACATACAGTCTTAAAAGAGTCTTTAGTGCTACAATAATGAAAAACTACAACTGCACAAAAATTACTTTTTTATTATTATCAGGCGTGTCCTGATAGTAATTTACATGAATGGGTCAAACAATCCGCCCTGTGCCTCAATAAACGCTGCACATTTTCGAACCAATGACCATCCATCTATGCAGAACACGTCAGGACTCTGTACGATTTGGTGGACTGCATCAATAATTCGGACTATCACCGCAGCCCTACATCTACATCTACATCTACATGACTACTCTGCAATTCACATTTAAGTGCTTGGCAGAGGGTTCGTCGAACCACAATCATACTATCTCTCTACTATTCCACTCCCGAACAGCGAGCGGGAAAAACGAACACCTAAACCTTTCTGTTCGAGCTCTGATTTCTCTTATTTTATTTTGATGATCATTCCTACCTATGTAGGTTGGGCTCAACAAAATGTTTTCGCATTCGGAAGAGAAAGTTGGTGACTGAAATTTCGTAAAAAGGTCTCGCCGCGACGAAAAACGTCTATGCTGTAATGACTTCCATCCCAACTCGTGTATCATATCTGCCACACTCTCTCCCCTATAACGCGATAATACAAAACGAGCTGCCCTTCTTTGCACCCTCTCGATGTCCTCCGTCAATCCCACCTGGTAAGGATCCCACACCGCGCAGCAATATTCTAATAGAGGACGAACGAGTGTAGTGTAAGCTGTCTCTTTAGTGGACTTGTTGCATCTTCTAAGTGTCCTGCCAATGAAACGCAACCTTTGGCTCGCCCTCCCGACAATATTATCTATGTGGTCCTTCCAACTGAAGTTGTTCGTAATTTTAACACCCAGGTACTTAGTTGAATTGACAGCCTTGAGAATTGTACTATTTATCGAGTAATCGAATTCCAACGGATTTCTTTTGGAACTCATGTGGATCATCTCACACTTTTCGTTATTTAGCGTCAACTGCCACCTGACACACCATACAGCAATCTTTTCTAAATCGCTTTGCAGCTGATACTGGTCTTCGGATGACCTTACTAGACGGTAAATTACAGCATCATCTGCGAACAACCTAAGAGAACTGCTCAGATTGTCACCCAGGTCATTTATATAGATCAGGAACAGTAGAGGTCCCAGGACGCTTCCCTGGGGAACACCTGATATCACTTCAGCTTTACTCGATGATTTGCCGTCTATTACTACGAACTGCCCTAGTGGTAATTGGAGCAATGCGAGCAACGATCTTGTCGTGTCCTTAAGGAAAGTAATCCAGGGGCGTCAAGTGAGGTGAACGCGCTGGCCCGTTACAGGTCCTACTCGACCTATCGAATGTTCCGTAAAATCGACAGTTAGCTGTGCTCGTGAAGTGTGCTGGGGTTCCATCGCGCTGGAATCAGGGCATTTGCGCACAGCAAGCGGAAGATTGTCCAGCAGTTCCGGACGTGTAGTCTGCATAAGCTGCAAGTAAGCTGCTCCAGTTAACCAAGGTGGCAGTACTACAGGTCCTAGAAGATGATTATCCAGTCTCAGATTTTTCTGTTTAGGTAGCAGTCCAACAGGAACAGCATACGGGCTCACATTGCCGTTGCTGTGGCTGTTGCTGCTGTTAAACTACCCGTCGTGTTAAGGAAGGGCTCACCTGCAAATAAGAAATCTACATCTACATTTATACAACGCGAGCCACCCAACGGTGTGAGGCGGAGGGCACTTTACGTGCCACTGTCATTACCTCCCTTTCCTGCGGGAAAGCCTCCGTGCGCCCTCGAATCTCTCTAATTTTACATTCGTGATCTCCTCGGGAGGTATAAGTAGGGGGAAGCAATATGTTCGATTCCTCATCCAGAAACGTACCCTCTCGAAACCTGGACAGCAAGCAACACCGCGATGCAAGGCGCCTCTCATGCAGAGTCTGCCACTTGAGTTTGCTAAACATCTCCTTAACGCTATCACGCTTACCAAATAACCCTGTGACGAAACGCGCCGCTCTTCTTTGAATCTTCTCTATCTCCTCTGTCAACTCGCCCTGGTACGGATCCCACACTGATGACCAATACTCAAGTATAGGTCGAACGAGTGTTTTGTAAGCCACCTCCTTTGTTGATGGACTACATTTTCTAAGGACTCTCCCAATGAATCTCAACCTGGTACCCGTCTTTGCAACAATTAATTTTATATGATCATTCCACTTCAACTCGTTCCTTACGCATACTCCCAGATATTTTACAGAAGTAACTGCTACCAGTGTTTGTTCCGATATCGTATAATCATACAATAAATGATCCTTCTTTCTACGTATTCGCAATATATTACATTTGTCTATGTTGTGGGTCAGTTGCCACTCCGTGCACCAAGTGCCTTTCCGCTGCAGATCTTCCTGCATTTCGCTGCAATTTTCTAATGCTGCAACTTCTCTGTATACTACAGCATCATCCGCGAAAAGCCGTATGGAACTTCCGACACTATCTACTAGGTTATTTATATATATTATGAAAAGCAAGGGTCCCATAACACTCCCCTTTGGCTCGCCAGAGGTTACTTTAACGTCTGTAGACGTCTCTCCATTGAGAACTACATGCTGTGTTCTGTTTGCTAAAAACTCTTCAATCCGGCCACACAGCTGGTCTGATATTCCGTAGGCTCTTACTTTGTTTATCAGGCGACAGTGCGGAACTGTATTGAACGCATTCCGGAAGTCAAAGATCATGGCATCTACCTGGGTGCCTGTATCTAATATTTTCTGGGTCTCATCAACAAATAAGGGGAGTTGGGTTTCACACGATTGCTGTTTCCGGGATCCATGTTGATTCCTACAGAGTAGATTCTGGGTTTCCAGAAATGACATGATACGATAGCAAAAAAAAAAAAAAAAAAAAAAGAAACTAAGATTTCTAAACATTCATGGTGGTGTCTGTTTGTACTATATCGTGTCTCCCTACAACTTTCGCGCAACGACGCTCTGAGCGTGTTTTTTAGGGAATTAACTAGTTTGAACCTGGGACCTGTTGCTGGTAAGGAGACGCCAGACCACACATGACATGTACAATTCAGAAGAGTTCAGTGAGACTAGCGATGATATAACCAAATATTAAATGATCTCAGCGTCAGCTCCACTGCACTCCCTGTAAAAGAATCTTAATACTAACTAAATTTAGTGGAAAGGGTTCAAGGCTTTCCTGTTTTTAGTTAGCTGGTAAAATAACGTCGAAAAAGCAGTTAAGTTTACCATTGGAAATTTTATTCTACTCACAAAACATCGTTTATAAATTGCACTATTGATAAAAGGAAATGTTTTAATACAGGATGGTAAAAACCAACTGCGTTCAACAAAAATGTGAACGAATATTCCCTAAATGGGTTTCCAAGTTCTACAATCGATCGAAGGATGACCTATACCATATCACATCTATAATCTAGGTTTAATTTAAGTTTCACAAAAGAGAAAACTATCAAAATGGTCTACAGTGACCCTCAATTATCTTTAATAACTTATGTAACCTGTAGTCGATTACAGTGGCTGATGTGGCTTCTCAATAACTATAAAATAGAAAAATCATCGCGTTTCAGATCTTTACTTCAAGTGGCAAATGTGAACACCATGAGTTTTAATTAACGATCACCATTAGTATTACGCAAAAAGGTGGTGTAACAGATGAGACTTCTGCAGTTCTGAGTGAGCCTTATGATCTCAAAAATGCGGCATCGGGTGCGTTCATTACCTTGTCGGTGTTTAGGCAGCGTCAGGGCGACAGCGGCCGGCGCAGCAGCCGTCCAGCTCGCCGTCTCGGAACCAACTCTTCTCTAACTTCTCCTTACTACAATTTACCGAAGTTAGTTTAAAAAAACTATCTGGCTATGTTTTCATCTGACCAGTCAAGGTCTCAATGTTAACCTTAAGCCCCGCCTACAAAAATTCTGTCTATCCAATGAGAAACGTTATATTTTTCGTGGTGGGGCAATGTTTTTAAAGTTTGTAACGTAACAGAGACGCTAAAAAGTCTCACGCTAATACCTGCAGTAGTGTGGTCCTTTTAGCGTTATCGTAAGATCTATACTGCTCTTCTGGAGGGCTCTATCTTTTAACATGGGCTGGGGAGTGATCCTAATGTAACAGACACGCGAAAAAGTCTCACGCTAAAACTTGCGGTTTGTATAGTCGTACAGGTAGGCTCGCGGCGTGGGTGCCCAGCCCCTCCCTTATCTAGCTTAACACGGTTCTGCTCTCGGCTTCTGTCCTCGTTTCCCCCCTCGGAACTGCGTCTGCCTCACGGTGGGAAGGTACGACATGCATTTAGGCATTCTTTTGTTAGTCTGTGGTATTCCATTTGCTCACTCGTTACTCGTATTACTTTGGTTAATTTAATGTCACGATTTATTCCGAGCTATGTGACATACTAGTAGATTTGCTTATTATGTCAGGGTTTTCATGTACGGTGTTGGATTGGCCTGACACCTTACATATCACCACCCTTCGAACTTAATTTTTGCACTGAATTTAGGCAATGATTGAATCGTTGTCTAAGTCAGTCAAAAATTTTCTAATTTATCTAAATTTTGTTGCACACTGTTCAGCCACATTATTCTGTTCTATCCTAGTTTGTATTACTAATTTATTTTTTTATATTCTTCAACATTATAATTAAAAATGACAAGAGAAGAATATTTTCATACTATTATTAGTTTTTAATTATTTTCTTTCTTTATTTAAGTGTGAAGTTTGTTGTTTTAAGAAGTTTGTTATCGAAAGTGAGGAGTCTTTCACATCGATTTTCTTAGATATATTGTTTTTATAAATGTAGTAATTAAGTAAAATCTATTCCTAACACATTTTCTCAATATCATGTACAAGTAAAATGTTTTTTTTATGCTAAAAAAAATTGCTTTGTGAAAGAAATATACATACACACATTGAGGTATTATCCTAATAAATGGTACAAATGTTAAAGAAAGGGAAAACATCCAACAAGATAATTTTTTATTCTTTGCTTTAATAAGTAAATGCTATGTAGTAAAATATAGTTATTCTTTTATTTTCATGAGGAGAAAATAAGTGGCACATTGTTTCTTTATATACTGTCAATTTTAGAACTAATGACATGTTTTTATTGATAGTCTATTCTTTATTTAAGTCCATAGTCAATGACTGTTATTTTGTAGTTTATTAGGTGTCTGGTGTCTAGTAGTTTTTCACACGTTTCTTGTGCACAATTCCTACATCACATAATTTGATTTCACGCATTCACACAATCCTATGAATGTTGAAGCATGAGGTTGGCGAATGTTTTTGCACGAAGGTGATGGACTTGAGCGAGATGGATGTGGGCAAGCAATTGATGTACAGCTTCGTTCGTCGTTCCTGGTTGGCTTTGCAAGTGTGTGTTGCTGTTGTGGCGGTCCCATAATGGAATGGAGCTGTGAGTGCAGAATCTCGTGGTTTACTGGCTTTGTATGCGTGAAAGTCATCGTTATGTGTCGCTGAAAGCGGTCGTTTTTCGTTGTAATACTTCGCAGGCGACTAGTTTACAATAGGATAGGGATTTGGGAAGGTATGTCGTCTATTCTTCACCCATCTTCTTTCTTGGTCTCAATCTTGCGAATCTTCAACTTCTGTTCTTCCCGCTTTTTCTCTGCTTCTTACTTGCTTTTTGGTTCTTCTCTGGGCAGGATATGGAAATATTTATTGATAACTAGTCGCTTTGAAGTTCTCCTCCTAGTAACAGTTTGATAAATTGTTTGGGCGCGTCATTTTTACTTTGTGGAAGTTCTTCAGTTTCGTGCATCAGCGTGCTGTTTAATAGCAGTAGTGTGACTTTTACGCATATTTTTTTGCCAGCGGTGGCTTGCCCAAGCGGTCTTCTCGTCCGGCCGTTTTTTGCTCGCTCCGCTGAGTCGGGGGCGCCCTGGGGTTTACGAGCGGCGATAGTGGGGTGTCTTCTTGTCTGACCGTGCACCCTTCTGACGATCGGCGTCCCGACGTTTCTGCAGGGCTCTGTCACTGTCCATCCCAGCAGGGTTCCACCTAGCGGGCACATTTATTGCCCACTTTCGCTACGAGGGCCGTCTGTTAGTTTCGCCTTTCCCTTCTCTCGACGCTCCTGCTATGTAGGAACCGAGTCTTGCTGATTACGTCCTTTTCTTTCTTGATACTTCTCGCGTTGCAACTTGTGGGTCGTTGCATCTCTTCCTTGCTGAGTTTTTTACAATGGTTCTTACAAAAAGTTTTACTTATAATCATCTAACATATATCTAGTACCTACTTCTTATACGCCTTCTTAAAAAGCTTTACAAATTTCGGCGCCCTGTCCATGTTACAATTCTAAGATATTTTGAGTCTTAACGTCTACTCAAGAATCCTCAAATTCGTTTTTTTTTTTTGTGTAGTGTCGTGGTGTATAGCATATTAGTATTTCATGCTGTTAGACTATCTACGCTTTATCCTTTCACCTTAATCTATCGTACTATTGGTGTTATTATTGAAACAACTTTCTTTTTCCCACCTTCCTCTCTCTTCATTCTTCTTTCACCTGACGATCTTATCTGCAACATAATCTTGAAATATTGTGCTGATTATTTACGAGTAATAAAATTAATCTTCAAACTTGTACTGAAATTGTTTAATACTGCTAGCCTTAGGTAAATGTACCTCTGCTTTATCTCGTAAAATACCCTCTAATTTTCTTTTACTGTGTTCCGAAATACCTTGAACTTCTTGCAATTTTTCGTCGATTTCTTTATGGACTTCAAACATGAGTTGAGGCGATTCCTTCTTTTGTGCATACCATTCTAATTCTTCACCCTCTTTATCTCACGTCATTCTTAATTGTTTGTTTATAACTGGTATTTCTTCTAATTTTAGCTTTTGCTCAAAGAGAAGTGTGACATTCCCGAATGTTACGCTTCCTTTCCCCATATCTATTATCGCTCGTCTCTCATTTAAAAAATCTGCACCTATAATCAAATCTACAGTTAGTTTAGGTATAATCACGAAGTTGGCTTCGATCTTTTGACCTTGGCACGAAAGAGTTAACATTGTTTGTCTCGTAACTTCCGCAGCATTGTTTCTAATAGGACCTCTTACTTTAATCTTACGTGTTTTCAGAACTGGCAATTCCTCACTGGCATTACACTGCATGAATAAATTTTCTGAGATCGCAGTCAGTTCACTTCCGCTATCAATTACAATATTGACTAGGATATGCTTTACCATAGCCTTCACAATTGGTTGAATTTGAAAGGGTTGGTTCTGTTCTTCTTCTTCTTGCATCAACGAATCCTCCACTGAATCATACGTGAGTCTTTAGGAATTTCCCTTGTGAATTCGAACTTTCTGTAGGATAAGCTTCGACTGCTACTTCTCTCTCTTTTATTTCCTCTTCTCTATTTCTTCCTTCATCTACGCTTTCTTCTACATCCTCTACTTTTTCCTCATCCTCGTCTGTCTTCTCCTTCTTCGTCGCTACTTCCACATAATCGCATCTAAATGCACTAATTATCGCTTCATAACTTCCTTCATTATATACGTTGGGTTGTGTGCCCACTCGTAACTTATTTTTAACTCCTGTCGACTGTGCATTATCCTCATTGAATTCGCTTTCCCTGGTTTCCATCTCAAATAGCTCTGCAATACTCATTACTTCGTCCTTTCCTCCTACATTCGTTGTGCATGCCTCTGGTAATTCATCTTCATCGTCAGTATTCTCCCAATTAATTTCGTCCCAACACGATATTGTTATTTTCTCTTCTTCGTTTTCATCTGGTTCCTGCGGATTTGTTTCTTCCTTCTTCTCTTCTCGTGATAAGATTTTTACTTCTCTGTTCAAGGTGCTGCAATTGTCCTGGGTCAGTGCGTCATTCTCTTTGGCATGGGCGCTTAGCTGTCAATTCGAACGTTTATCTTCTATCTGTATTCGTTTTCCTTGTTCAGCTTGTTGATAGTGGTTTCTTTGTTGATAATTTGTCGGTCTATTGGTTCTCGAGTATCCGTTCCGGTTGTCGTTATTCCCTCTGTAATAGTTGTTTCCGTTCCTGGATGAATTATAGTTATTGCCATATTCTTTTCTAAATCCATAACCGGTTCTTTGTTGAAATCTATTGTCGTTTCTTGGTGCGAAGTTATCACGTGGTTCGTAATTATTGTTTCTTCGTACTGTGTCTTGTGGATTCCACTGCTTTTTGCTTTCGTTTTCACGTGCGCTTCGTCTTTTTCTTGCATCATCTTCCGAGAATATGAACTCTAGTTCCCTTAGAATACCTTTAAATGCTTCGTCGTCATTGCCTCCGCGACCTACTAATGACTGCTGGTATTTCAATGGTAGCTTCATCGCGCATAATTTAATCAACTCTCCGTCACTGTATGGTTCATCTAAGCATTGATTTTTGTTTGCCATTACTTCGAAAAATTTCACGGGACTCTTCTCTCCTGAATTTTCAAAATATGGGTTCTGTAATAATTCGTACTTCACTCTGTTCTGTGCTTCGCTGGACCAATATCGTGAGAGAAACTTCTCTCTGAAATCTTCGTACGATCGGCATGTCGCTGCAACATTCTGCATGGTTTCTGCGATTGTTCCTGACATGTGTGCACATATAAAGTCTAATTTGTGTGCTAGCGTCCAGTGTTCTGGTAATCCTACTCGGAATTGATCAATAAACGTTCGTGGGTGTAATGAGTTTCCTTCTCGAAAGTGTTGAAATTTTCTGACTGTGAGGAAATGATCGTTGTCGTATCTCGTCATAGTTCCAAATGAACTTCGCGATTCTTCGCCACTTTTGTTTCTGATCATTTCTCCCGTCGTTCTTTCCGGCTGTGGTAGATCCATTGGATATTGTCCACTGCAACTTTCGCGTACCCGCTGTGCAGGCTGTCTGATTTCACGTATGTCACTTTCCGCCTGTGATTGGAATCGAAAATGCGTAATATCTTCGTTAATTGCTTGTTTTTCCGGTGCTGTTACAGATACGGATGTGGTTGCAGACTCCGTACTTGTTCGATCCTGTTCACTACGCTCTTCAATGGTTTGCAACAACTCTGTTCGCAATTTCTGAAATTGTCGCTTCGTTTGCGCTTCTATTTTGACTATGCGGTTATCATATCTTTTCAGCGCTGCTTTTGCGATACGATTGTGTAAAACACTGTTTTCAACAATTTCACGCGCTGTACCTGCTGCTTGTCTAGTAATTTCGTTTATCTGTTTCTTTAGTTCCTTGACTTCTCCCTGGGTGTTGTTACGTAATGTTTTGATCTCGTCCGCAGTGTCATTACATAATGTTTGTACGTCCGCTTGTACCTTGTCAATGTCTGTTCTCAACTGATTGTGACCTGTTATTAAGTGTCCTATCACTTCTCGAGATTCTTTTGCCTCGTCTTCAATATGACTTAGATGTAACTGAATTTTTTTGTTTTGTTCTTTAATCTCACGCATTTGTCTCGTGGTTTCTGCATTCTGAATTTTAATTTGGTTCGCAATTTCTTTATTTTGCCTTGTCATGGTTTCCGTAATCTGTTGTAATAATTCTGCCAGATTCGTGGGTCCTATTGCCTTTTCTTCCGACGTCCTACGCTCTGTGTGTTCGCCCAAGTATTGGTTCGCAACCGATTGCATTGAACTGTGCTGTGACACGTTTCTGCTCGCATTCCTTGTACTCTGTGCTGAGGGAGCTCTGATTACTTGTAATGTGGGTTCTACGTATTCAAGACGCAAGTTAAAATCCTCATCGACTGTCTCTCTACTTTCCTGCTCTGTCGTATGCTGACCTAGGTTTTCTGTGGCTTGGCGTACATTATCCTCGTTACGGTTCGTTATCTGTCCTACTTCTCGCGATACTGCATCGTCTGTTGTACTGTCCTCTATTCTCTGTTCATTTTCATGCTGGGTCTCTACCTCAGTTCGGTCAAGGTCTCGATCTGCCATTGCTAATATTTCCGAATCCCTTATTTTCTGTTTTAAAAGCAATTCACACGCCCTACTTCGCGACAGAATGCGCTCATACGATCTCACGCGTTTCATAAATTTTTTGTTCACACTACTTGACACTACCAAGACTGACAATCCATTCACTTACATGTTGGGACAGAACCAACTTGTCAACGATGTATCTGCCACCTGTGCGCTTGCATTGGAGAGAAAACTTAATTCTAACAATTTTCAAAATTCATAACTTAATTATGCAATTGTCACTGCCAGACTCGTTTCTATTTCATAATTCTACTATCTATCGCGCCAGCTACTGTTTTCGACCATGTAAAACTTCAGAATTTTTTTTTTTACTACGAAAATTTTTTTTAGCAGGATATGTTTCTGACCTAATTAGGCATGTGGTCGACCTTCAATCATGGTATTTTACCATCCTGGCAGGGTCGCCATTTTCTAAACATTCATGGTGGTGTCTGTTTTGTACTATATCGTGTCTCCCTACCACTTTCACGCAACGACGCTCTGAGTGTGTTTTTTAGGGAATTAACTAGTTTGAACCTGGGACCTGTTGCTGGTAAGGAGACGCCAGACCACACATGACATGTACAATTCAGTAGAGTTCAGTGAGACTAGCGATGATATAACCAAATATTAAATGATCTCAGCGTCAGCTCCACTGTATCCCTGTAAAAGAATCTTAATACTAACTAAATTTAGTGGAAAGGGTTCAAGGCTTTCCTATTTTTAGTTAACTGGTAAAATAACGACGAAAAAGCAGTTAAGTTTACCATTGGAAATTTTATTCTACTCACAAAACATCGTTTATAAATTGCACTATTGATAAAAGGAAATGTTTTAATACAGGATGGTAAAAACCAACTGCGTTCAACAAAAATGTGAACGAATATTCCCTAAATGGGTTTCCAAGTTTTCGTGGTGGGGCAATGTTTTTCAAGTTTGCAACATAACAGAGACGCTAAAAAGTCTCATGCTAAAACCTGCAGCTAGTGTGGTCCTTTTAGCGTTATCGTAAGATCTATACTGCTCTTCTGGAGGGCTCTATCTTTTAACATGGGCTGGGGAGTGATCCTAATGTAACAGACACGCGAAAAAGTCTCACGCTAAAACTTGCGGGTGGTAGTGGCCCTTTTTGTGTTATCGTAAGATCTATACTGCTTTTCTGGAGGGCTCTAGCTTTTAACATGGGCTGGGGGGTGATCCTTGACGTACCTGAGACGCGAAAAAGCCTCACGCTAAAACGTACGGGTTGTATAGTTGTACAGGTAGGCTCGCGGCGTGGGTGCCCAGCCCCTCCCTTATCTAGCTTAACACGATTCTACTCTCGGCTTCTATCCTCGTTTCTCCCCTCGGAACTGCGTCTGCCTCACGGTGGGAAGGTACGTCATGCATTTAGGCATTCTTGTGTTAGTCTGTGGTATTCCATTTGCTCACTCGTTACTCGTATTACTTTGGTTAATTTAATGTCACGATTTATTCCGAGCTATGTGACATACTAGTAGATTTGCTTATTATGTCAGGGTTTTCATGTAAGGTGTTGGATTGGCCTGACACCTTACAAATTGTACAACAGATCGATGTCAGAGATACAAGCCTATAGTTTTGCGCATCTGCCCGACGAACCTTCTTGAAAACTGGAACTACCTGTGCTCTTTTCCAATCATTTGAAAGCTTCCGTTCCTCAAGAGACTTGCGGTACACGGCTGTTAGAAGGGGGACAAGTTCTTTCGCGAACTCTGTGTAGAATCGAGTTGGTATCCCATCGAGTCCAGTGGACTTCCCTCTATTGAGTGATTTCAGTTGCTCTTTCATTCCTTGGACACTTATTTCGATGTGAGCCATTTTTTTGTTCGTGCGAGGCAACATTATCGATTCTTTGGTATACGAACCAGTGCACAAAGTGCATGCAATGTGGATAACCAGCTGGTCTTAAAATCTGCACATTTTGAAGATGAAATGGGTGTAGGATGTACTCTTGCAACAGTCTCCAAACATATAGGTGACCTGTTCGCACAACAAGGGATATAGGACCTCTACTGCATGGATGTTCGCTGCTAAATCTACAGATCACTTCAAGCTCATAATATGGCATTTTCACATCACGCCTACCATCACCACTACGTTGAGAGTGTACACTCCCTGTTTGTCGTTAGTGTCCATGAATTGCAGCGAAGCAGCGATGCTGGTGTCTTCTTTTCCATTCTGTTAAGGACCTCTAACATTCTGCGTGGTGTCTGTTTGTTCTATATCGTGTCTCCCTACCACTTTCGAGCAACGACGCTCTGAGCGTGTTTTTTAGGGAATTGACTAGTTTGAACCTGGGACCTGTCGCTGGTAAGGAGAGGCCAGACCACACATGACATGTAGAATTCAGAAGAGTTCAGTGAGACTAACGATGATATAACCAAATACTTAATGATTTCAGCGTCAGCTCCACTGCACTCTCTGTAAAAGAGTCATAATACTAACTAAATTTAGTGGAAGAGGTTCAAGGCATTCCTATTTTTAGTTATCTGGTAAAATAACGGCGAAAAAGCAGTGAAGTTTACCATTGGAAATTTTATTCTACTCACAAAACATTGCTTATAAATTGCACTATTGGTAAAAGGAGATGTTTTAATACAGGATGGTAAAAACCAACTGCGTTCAACAAAAATGTGAACGAACATTCCCTGAATGGGTTTCCAAGTTCTACAAGGATGACCTATGCCATATCACATCTATAATCTAGGTTTAAATTAAGTTTCACAAAAGAGAAAACTATCAAAATGGTCTACAGTGACCCTCAATTCTCATTAATTACTTATCTAACTTGTCTTAAATTACAGTGGCTGATGTGGCTTCTCAATAACTATAAAATAGAAAAATCATCGCGTTTCAGATCTTTACTTCAAGTGGCAAATGTGAACCCCATGAGCTTTAATTGACGATCGACATTAGTATTATGCAAAAAGGGAGTGTAACAGATGAGACTTCTGCAGTTCTGAGTGAAGCTTTATGCGCTGTTATGCGGCATCGCGTGCGTTCATTACCTTGTCGGTGTTCGTCAGGGGGCGGAGGTCAGCACAGTTCCGCTCACCTCGCTGTCTCGGAAGCAACTCTCCTCCGAACTTCTCCTTACTGCAATTTACCGAAGTTGGTTAAAAAAAACTATCTGGCTGTGTTTTCATCTGACCAATCAGAGTCTCAATGTTAACCTTAAGCTTCGCCTACAAAAATTCTGTCCATCCAATGAGAAACGTTGTACTTTTCGTGGCGGGGCAATGTTTTTAAAGTTTGCAACGTAACAGAGAGTCTCACGCTAAAACTTGCAGCTGGTGTGGTCCTTTTAGCGTTATCGTAAGATCTATGCTGTTCTTCTGGAGGGCTCTAGTTTTTAACATGGGCTGGGGGTGCTCCTGGCGTAACAGAGAGGCGAAAAAGTCCCACGGTAAAACTTGCAGCTAGGGTTGTCCTAGTGGTTAGCTGGCGACGTGGGTGTCCAGTCCGTCCTTTATCGTAGGGCCTTCTAGCTTAACACGGTTCTGCTCTCGGCTTCTGTTCTCGTCTCTCCCCTCAGAACTGCGTCTGTCTCACGGTGGGAAGGTATGACATGCATTTAGGCATTCTTGTGTTAGACTGTGGAATTCCATTTGCTCATTCGTTACTCGTATTACTTTGGTTAATTTAATGTCACGATTTATTCGGAGCTATGTGACATACTACTGGATTTACTTATCATGTCAGGGTTTTCATGGAGTGTGTTGGATTTGCCTGACACCTTACGGACCGACTGCCGTAGGTACGGAGATGCTCATCTATTTCTCCTCGACTCACCGTAGTACACATCCGCAGCTCATGGTCTAGCGGTAGCGTTCTCACTTCCCCCATATTGGGTCCCAAGTTCGATTCCCAGCGGGGCCAGGGATTTTTATTGCCTCGAGATGACTGGGTGTTGTTGTGACGTCTTCGTCAACATCATTCATCCCCATTACACTCGGAGGAAGGCAATGGCAAAGCACTTATGCTTGGACCTTGCCCAATACGGCGCTGCGGGTCTCCTGCATCGTCCCTTACGCTCCTCGGAGTATGGGACCTCATCATAATCATCACCGTAGCACATGATCGTGTCAGTGAGCTTATCAAACCATACTCCATGTTTCATTGAGCAGTAACAGCAAGTAAGCGTGAATTCAGTACTAGAATGATGCACGCCACTGAGGTTACAGCATTACAACAACACAAGCTGTGTGACATGAATGGTACGACTCCTCTGAGTAACAGCCTCGCTAGGAGCTGCTCAGTAGGTCGCTAGGTGGCGGTGCGCTTAACTCATAGACGGTAGACAGAAACGTCTTTGTGTGGTGTATTATACCTCAAAGTTTATCGGCGAGGTCCTGTATGTGTACATCTACATCCATACTCTGCAAAACACTGTTATGTGCATGCCAAGAGTACTTCTGTTCCACAAAATTTCGGGCGAACTGCCTGCTGTTTACAACTTCCTACCACAATATATTCTACCCATCTTCAGGTGATACTGGCGAAAACTCCCTGAGCTCTGGTATTTAAGGCCCCTCCGGCACATGCATGGTGGATTCACTTGGGGTTGGGCGCGCGTTATTAGAGTGCGTTTGATTCTGCTGTGACGCGCGCCCTCCGTGGTGAAAACTCGCCGCATCGATGTCAATTCTATTGTCATTCTGCGGTTCCATCACAGAACTCCGCAGGCTACGGAGGACACGAAGTTTTTCGACGACTGGATTCCATGCCGAATTCAACTGGTAACCGCCGCCACCATTAATAAGAGACTCATTGTCAGACAGCCGTATTTCCACGGATTCATTAATAATAGAACGCCACAAGTTCAACGTATGGGTCACAACTTTTGTCTCATTCTAATTCATGATATGGCCAGTGGACATACAGTGTTCAGCGATGGCAGACATACAAGGCTGAAGAGGGCGAGTATGCCTCCGATGTTCTAAATGGCTATACTGCACAGTACGCGTCGGTGGCCCTCTGTAAGATTTGCCGCATTCACACGGAATCCTGTAAACACCTGTCTTGCGCAGCTCTAGCTCGTCTTTGACAGATCCCAACAGCGACGAAACTTTTGCAGGAGGGCGAAAGATTGCTTTCACTTTATATTTTCTTAGTATTGTGCCTATTTGCGCTAAAGTATTATCAATATAGGGTAAATAGGCAGTCGTTTTAAAGGCCTCTTGCTCTTCTTTGTTGCGTCGTTTACAGGTCTGCAGCGCTCTCTCCACTTGATGGGATGAATACCCATTCTTCAGGGATTGTCTGCAGGTGCTCCAATTTCGTTTGCAAACTATCGGTGTCAGAGATAACGTGGACACGGTGAATCAATGTCTTCAAAACACCCATCGTTTGTGCCGGATTGTGGCAACTAGCGGCTTGCAAGTAAAGGTCTGTGTGAGTGGGCTTTCTATATACCGAATGACCAAGTGTACCATCGCTCTTACGTCACACCAATACGTCTAAAATCTCACAACAGGAGCACTTCTCATTGTACCTGTTATTAGGGCTTTTTCCCGTTCCATTCACGTCCGGAAGGCACGAAGAACGACTGTTTAAACGCCTCTGTGCAAGCTGTAATTAATCTAATCACTAGGGAATGGAGTCTTATGTGATAAAATGTTTAAAATCTTTATTTTTTTATGTACAAAAATATAAAATACGCGTAAAATGCAGAAACATTTTGGTTCAGCATTACGAAACTGTAAATACGTAAAAATAAAAAAAAGTCTCTCGCCAATCATGCTGCCGCAGTGGTGGATTGAAACAGCTCGCTGTTGCGGTGAAGCATGAAAACTTTCGCCAAGTTTTCGATCGCAGATCGATGTCCGTTGTCTCGAGACAAAGCATGATACTAGGAGAAGGATCTTTCAGCATCACATGATGATAATTTCGTATATTTCATCAGAGGAATGACACTGGCACACGTGTTTTCCATGTCACCAATTTCCTCTTCCCCTCCCCAAACTTTGGGAATTCTACACATAATATGAAATCCACAATCTTCTGGAGCACGCTCTTAAATTACTGTTTAATAGCTTTCGTTTTTGGGCCTTTCAGTGAATTTTTTTCTCAGTGTCATGCAAATTACTGACTGTCTCAGTTAACAAGCGGATTGATGTTTCTAATTTTTTGATAGAGTGAAATAAAAAACCGATACTTGTCGATGTGTAAGACAATTCTTTTTTTAGGGTGCTGTCGTTGAGTAAGTTCTGAAGAATTTCAGCTGAAGACGTGTCATCCTTATTTACTTCATAAATCACCGATTTAAAATTTGCAATACAGTTCGCATAATACACTGATGCGTTCTACCATGTCCTCCCACGAATAACGAAGGGTGTAGGTGGAAGTGCAAGATCTGGATTTTCTTGCTCTGAACAAATCAATTCTTGTTGGCACTTTCACAAACATCTTTTTGCAATTTGTCCAATTTAAGATATAATGTATGTATCTGCTCACATACTCCATGTAAATCACGTACTATACAAGTTAATGTACACTGACGTCCAAAATTAAAGCAACAAAGGGAAATTTTGCAAAGTTGCGTTTATTTTGCCTCAAAGAGTATAAACGCTTGGCAGTAAACTAAAAACAACGTAAAAAATTACAGAACGCAAACAACTGCAAGATGCACAACGCTAGACAAAAATGTTCTTCGTTTCCTCCAATTTAACGGATCTGCACACACATTTCGACAACTGGTTAATGTGCTTAGTATGGGGTGTAACCACCTCTAGCAGCAGTACAGGGCTGACAACGGCGGGACATGCTACGAATGATGTCTTCAGTCTCATGTTGAGCCAGTAACGTCCATTTTTCCTGCAGAGCTGTTAGCCGTCTTGGAAAGTGGTTGGTGGATGCTGTCGTGATGCAACCTGTCTCCCTAGTGGATCCCAGAGATGCTCTATGGGATTAAAACCGGGAGAGCGATCGCGTCGCACCATGCATGCAATACCTTCCGTTTCCAAGAAAACATCAGTCACCCGTGCTCTATCAGGGCAAGCATTATCGTCCATAATTACGACTTCTGGGCCTACAGCACCTCGTAACAACCGCAAATGAGGTCCCAATACCTCTTCACGATACCTGACGGCAGTTAAACCTTGCCAATTCACCTGTGCTATTTCATGAAGAGGGGTTCCAATGATAAACATAATCCCTGCCCACACCATTAGGGTCCTCCTCGATCTTGGTCTCTTTCTACAATGCTTTGGCCCCGAAATCGTGTTCCACGTCCCCTCCAGATGAGAATCCGTCAAGAAGCAGTTTCCAGACTAAATCGGGACTCATCTGTAAAAACAACACTGGCCCACTGTTGGACTGTCCAGGTGGCATGCTGATGACACTATTTTAGGCGTTCCCTTATGCGAAGGAGCACCAGAAGTATACATACATCACGTCTCCTACAGTGAAAGCCACTCTATCGAAGCCTTCTGAACACCGTTTGCCTCCATACAACACGCCCAGTGGATGCTGCGATCTCACATGCCAGTTGCCATGCAGTACCAAGGCGGTAATGTCGTGCCCTTCCAGCCAAATAACGGCTTCCTCATCTGAAGTTACACGTGGTAGTCCCTGCCCTGGTCTTCGGGATACAGTTTCGGTCTCTCTAAATTGTCGCCACATCCGAGAAACAACAGAACGATTCATATTAAGCCAGCGGGTCAAATCAGTTTGCTACTGTCCTTATTCCTTTTTTCTATGGGCCTCCAGCGCGGAGAGTCTGATATTCATCTTCTCTGTGCCATACTACATCGTCTGTGGCTGTGTACATAGCGATTGTGGATGTGGGCTTTAAATGGCTCTGAGCACTATGGGACTGAACTGCTGAGGTCATCAGCCCCTGTAACTTAGAACTACTTAAACATAACCAACCCAACGGCATCACACACATCCATTCCCGAGGCAGGATTCGAACCTGCGACCGTAGCGGTCGCGCCGTTCCAGACTATAGCGCCTGGAACCGCTCGGCCACTCTGGCCGGCGTGGATGTGGGGCTACCCAGTAAACACTACCTCGTTTCATAGGTGGCCTGACGTCATCGTTGGCCTGGTTCTCCCTTGATCGGAATGCCATCGTGCAGAAAACGATTGTTCGGACATCTGGTTGACAGTGTGTACGATTATATCGTGAATTAGACACAGGACGCGGAAATAGCTGTTCGTTGGTTCAGTTTTTGACACCACTGTATATCATGTGTGGGAAGCTTACAGAAAGGCCTTCGGCTGCCTTCTTCATTTACGGAGGACCATCCGTAACTAACAGAAACCACTACGAAATTTTACGCCGTTCTTCCATAACTGCAGAGATTCACTGAATATGCGAGCCACTCGATACCGATAGTTCATTACACTCTAACAGGAAACATAGCTTGGAAACTATTTTATGATTTTCTAGCACACCTACCACATTTCCTGTTTCCTACCGCTAGAGTCCGTTATTCGTCAATGTTTACCCTTTTTTCACAGTTTTCTCTGATCTTTCTTAGCTTTTCTCCGTAACAGGCAGGCACATACAATTCTCTGAACTTTGTTTCTTCTCGTGATCCAAACTTCGTGTGTTACTTAAGAAAATTTCTGAGCGCTGAATCCCTCAATTTATATAAAGGAATATCACACAAAAATGGTTCAAATGGGTCTAAGCACTGTGGGACTTAACATCGGAGGTCATCAGTCCCCTAGACTTAGAACTACTTAAACCTAATTAACCTGAGGACATCACACACATCCATGCCCGAGGCAGGATTCGAACCTGCGATCGTAGCAGCAGCGCGGTTTCGGACAGAAGCGCCTAGAGAAAAGTTTTGCATAATTTTGCATAATATTCGGAACTTTTTGAAACAAGGATATGTGAAGAGGAAACTGCTTCATCTAAAAGAGCTTGTCTAGAAGTTCTACGTGAAGTGGCCATTCTTTGTTTACTACCTGCTAAATGCTGCAAGACTTGAATTCGCTGGTCTGCATTTACTTATTTTCTACATTTAACAGAATAGAATTTTTCCATGACTTGAGAAGATTACACTAAATTCATTGCATTAGATATACTTTTCATTCCAGTTGATCCATAGTGAGGAGGTCCTCTGGGATGTGGAACATATTGTTACGAAATAGAGCGAACATTTGACTTCACTTTTGGCCATCCACTTCATTTAAGATACCGTACTGAATAATCGCTCTGCTTTAAACAATGCGTCAGCCGTCCACATCATAAATAAGGGATTCCCCTTTCAGATAGCGAGGTAGGACGCGCATGGAGATCGCTCGCTACGCAATACGCTCACGGATGAGGTTCATTTAATTTGCGTTCTCATATTATGACAACGCGCGAGATTTTTTGTTAAATTTAAAAGGTGTAAGATAGTAAAGTGATAAATTACGTGTTTTTAGCAAAATTATTTAAAATATTTATTTACATAAAATATTACAAAACTATGTATTTTTATGTGAAATAGAATTGCGTATACGACTAAAGTGTATTGTTTCGGTAATTTCTGTCTTAGTTACAGTTTTTTATCTATAAGCAATATATGGACACTGAAATCTGTTTCCTACTAATTATATTCTTATTATCCTTACGTCAGCGATTCCTAGGAGGTTGTAATATATTCCTGTATTTCTTACTTGAGACTGGAATTCTGCAATAAATCTTGTCGGGAAAGTTTTGGTCTCTCATCATATGTCCGCCATTTCACTTTCTTCAGCATCTCCATGACACTCTCGCATGGGTCAAACAAAACTGCTAGTACCTCTGAGTACGTTCACTCTCCTCTGTTAGTCCTGTTTACGGGTCCCATACACTTCAGCAATATTCTAGGAAAATTCCCCGCAAACTGTTACACACAGATATTGGTATGTGTAGACCAAAATAAGTTGTGCCTTGTTGATATTGTAATCATAAGATACTATTTCCTTCTTTTTGTCAAGTGCATAATTTTACATTTCTGACCATTTAAAGCAACTTGATCCATCTTTAAACCACTTTGGAATCTTATCAACGTCAAACTGTGCCTTATTATAGATAATTACTTGATAGACCAGACGGAAAAATTTTGGGCTTCAAATACAGCCTGGACAGTTGGCCTGACAGAAAAACCGAAGAAAACGGGAAAATTGGGTCTAACGAGCGGCATCACTTAGAGAATGTAAGTAATATAGGCATAAACTAGGTTCAAAGAAAGCTCTGCCCTTTGTTGATCAACGACAGATGCAGTAGGTCCAAATGTAATAATGGGAGTAATACGCCGTACTGTGGTGTTAAGAAGCAGCAGCTTGGCATTGGAGTTGGGATGATAACTTGGTGGTGGAGAGAGGGTGGAGAGGAGGAGATGGACAGAGAGGGGGAGGAGATGGACACAGATAAGGGGGGGGGGGGGGGAAGGAGGTCGATAAGAGAAAGGAGGACGAGATGAATGGATAGAGGAGGAGAGGTAGAGATGGACAGAGAGAGGGGGTAGGAGGAGATAGGCAGATGGTGAAGGAGGAGATGGAGTAACAGAAGACTGGAATAGATACTTGGTGGATACGGTTAAATTGCAGCTAGTCACAGAGGTGCAGTTTAGGCCGCATAGACTGCCATTGCAGCAGCAGCAATCATCGATCTAACAACTGCTCCAGACACTTGTTGTTTTATGTAGTCGTTTCCGACCACAGCGCCGTATTCTGCCTGTTTACATATCTCTGTATTTGAATACGCATGCCGATACCAGTTTCTTTGGCGCCTCAGTGTATATGTGTTTGCTGCGCGCTCCAATATTTGTTTAAGCGCTGAGCGCTCCGTGTTTATTTCAGCGCTGGAGTAGACACGAATTTTAAACCCGACGCCATTATCTCATTTTTTCTGCCGTTTACACTGATTCTCACCTTCTGGCAATAAGCCCGGTTTCGTAATTTATTGAGCCTCGCGTAATATTATATCGTGTCCTTTTGTTTTACGATCTAAGTGAAAAGTACATCGGCAAAATACTTTTAACCATATATCCTTTTGGAGTCGCAAAAGGAATATTTAAAATATTAGAATATCGTAGGCCGCTGTAAAGCACATTATTAATTAATTGTAAATAACTGTAAATACTACATTAGTTTTCAGTTACGGGAACAGGAGGACCAAGGAAAAGATTTTCTACAATACTGAACTATAATAAAACATTTTCTCACTCTCTCGTAACATTTTACATAATGGAGTACACACCATGCAACGGATTTCCTTTATCAGCTGTTAACTTCGCAAGCGGTAACAATTTTTTCGGAACGTCGGCTGCCTCTCCGCTTGTTGGTGTGCAGGTCATTCTAATCTCCGTTCATTACATAATTTACGATTATAATGCTATCTTATGTCTCTGTCTCTGAAATCCTCATAAAACTCGCATCTATTAATAAAATTTATAGCACTTTGACTATCTAATCGTAAAATTGGAGTGGAGGAGTAATAGTTAACTGCAGTTTTTTTTTTTTTTTGTCAAAGCCGATATCATGTCACAACTGACTTGTAACTATCAAACGATCTCTGTTTGCAGGACCCGTGTTGATTTTTACAGAAAACATTATTTCGTTCTCCAAAAAAGGTCATGTTGTGTGAGTAAAAGAATGTTCCGTTGCTCTACAATAGATTGCTTCGCCTCTAGTGGCCTATAATTATGTGCATCTGAGAACCTTTCTTGAAACCGGAAATGACCGACCCTTTTCTTCAACTGCTTGCTACCCTTCGATGCTCCACCGTCCTACGATATGATAAACTGTGTATGCTCGGTCGTCAAAGAGAACCACGTGAGCCGCCGTACTGCTGTCTAGCATGCCTCGTCGACACCTGAGCCAGCAGGCCGATACGTTTCCTGCAAAGAAGACAAGATTCATTGCAACAATCACATTAAAAGTACGTTGTTACAGATACCGTTGTTTCACTGGGACACTCGTCAGCCCTCAGAGCACGGTCTCTGAAATTGTAACGTCACCATCTTAACTATCCAGCCTTACGCCCATGGTCTCCTGACCCGAGGAATGACTCTTACCCTGTGAAACGATAAAGTTAGGAAACCATTACAGTTAATGCACAAAAGTATTTTTGGCACTATCCAGCTTTCTTGGAGTTTGATTAGCGTCAATTAGTCACCCTAGTTTATTATACAAAGCGTTGTGCTGCTGTTCATTTACTGCACATCAGAGTCCATTTTGTACTGTTTACAGTGAGGAATTGTATTGCTCCGGTTGACAACCATTTCTGATGTGTTAGGTGAATGTTCTTACCATTGTGTCCAATCCTTATGACTTGTCAAAACTATCACAATTTTGCATCAGAAAAGACTCTGTTGTGCAATACAGGCTGCAAATCAAGATATTTAGACGTCATACCACTACAGTGACGCGCGTCCGATTAAGTCACGACTGTTTCATATCTTTGTAGGATTAAATTTCAGCCATCTGCGAAGACCATCCAACTGAAGTTGGAGACCTCAATCATGTGACACTAGGATGTTCGCGCTATGACAGACAACGCTGCCAAGTTTCTTAAGGCCTTGATCAGATCCTTTATTGTATGATTATATGATAGCGGAACGAACACTGGAAGCAGTTGCTTCTGTAAAATATCTGGGAGTATGCGTACGGAACAATTTGAAGTGGAATGATCATGTAAAATTAATTGTTGGTAAGGCGGGTGCCAGGTTTAGATTCATTGGGAAAGTCCTTAGAAAATGTAGTCCATCAACAAAGGAGGTGGCTTACAAAACACTCATTCGACCTATACTTGAGTATTGATCATCAGTGTGGGATTCGTACCAGGTCGGGTTGACGCAGAAGATCCAAAGAAGAGCGGCGCGTTTCGTTACAGGGTTATTTGGTAAGCGTGATAGCGTTACGGAGATGTTTAGCAAACTCAAGTGGCAGACTCTGCAAGAGAGGCGCTCTGCATCGCGGTGTAGCTTGCTGTCCAGGTTTCGAGAGGAAGCGTTTCTGGATGAGGTATCGAATATATTGCTTCCTCCTACTTAAACCTCCCGAGGAGATCACGAATGTAAAATAAGAGAGATTCGAGCGCGCACGGAGGCTTTCCGGCAGTCGTTCTTCCTTCGAACCATACACGACTGGAACAGGTAATTACAAAAAATGGCTCTGAGCACTATGGGACTCAACTGCTGTGGTCATCAGTCCCCTAGAACTTAGAACTACTTAAACCTAACTAACCTAAGGACATCACACTCATCCATGCCCGAGGCAGGATTCGAACCTGCCACCGTAGCAGTCGCGCGGTTCCAGACTGCGCGCCTAGAACCGCGAGACCACCGCGGCCGGCAGGTAATTACAGTGGCACGTAAAGTGCCGTCCGCCACACACCGCTGGGTGGCTTGCGGAGTATAAATGTAGATGTAGATCAGATCAGGAGTTCCCCATCCTACGTCTGTGACGGCCCTGTTTCGACAGCTGACCACAATGGGCTACGTCACTGTTGCCCAGCTTGTGCAAGAATCGGATATCCAGTTACAAATCAGACACACAACTTCCAGCGTAAGAAGTTGTGTTATATGGACTGGGTGTGTGATTGAACAAAGTGTACCATGGTGTTTACTTGGAATTAATGTAATTACTAATGTGTATGGTGTACGTGCGATATTATATACGAAATCTGTAGTTACTCACTTCTCTGGCTAAATGTTAATGCCGCAGGCTAATAAATAATATTTACAAAAATTACAGGTTGAATTCGTTAAGCTTTGGCTAATGTATTATTGAAAAGTCGCTCCCCATTTATAGACTGCTGAACATCATAAGAGTAATGGATAAACTGAAAAATTAAGATGCCACTCATTGCACTGTGACACTCAATCTTCAGTTTCCATTTAATACTAGCATCACATTAGGACAAGTATGTCATTTGTAAGACCGTGCTGCGAGGTAGACTTTCTTTATCCTGTTAATAGTGAGACGATAAAGATAGCAAACAATTACGATCAAAGTGCAACAGTAAAGTCTGATATCTTGGCGATACACCTACAGTTGAAATGTCATGTAACTTATATATGCTGGGACCGGCACTGAAAGTGTGAAAGGCGGCGTCTCGCCACAAAACTGGTGGCTTGATTGAGCTGTAATGGCTCTGGTCTATCTGAGGGAACCGACGGAGTGGCCGTGCGGTTCTAGACGCTACAGTCTGGAGCCGAGCGACCGCTACGGTCGCAGGTTCGAATCCTGCCTCGGGCATGGATGTGTGTGATGTCCTTAGGTTACTTAGGTTTAATCGGTTCTCAGCTCTAGGCAACTGATGACCTCAGAACCATTTGAACCATTATCTGCGGGAAGACTGAACTGTTTTGGGCGCAAGCGGAGACACGAGATATATACAAGCTCCCGAGCTCGCCGGTTTGAAGTGAAAGAAGACTGTAAGTTTTATGGTTGCAGCCATATTGATGTTGCTGAATCTAGTGAAATGGGTTTTTGCTGTAACACACTTTCACAGGAAAGTATTCTGTAGATAGTCCCGGCGTGACTAAATGAGCGTCGTCTACCATGACGGATGCTTTAACAAGAACGAGTAATTTGTCTGGCAATACTCATTACATAATGGAATGGGCGTTCCTACTTCTTCAGCATTAGCATTAGCATCTAGCTTCCTCACCGAGTCTTAGCTTAATATTTTGAACTTTGGCTCTAATGGGATAGCTCTCATACGCCGCTGTAGACTTGGGAGACTGATAGAACTCGCAATCGTAGAATATCAGTTCCAGAAAAATGTAGTAACGCGTGAGGCAACCCTGACCTTCCGACTGATCTTCGAATACAGAGAGAAAGGAGGTAAATGTACGTTTACATCATTTGTAGATTTAGAGAAAGACTTCGTCAGTTTAGACTGGAATACACTCTTTGAAATTCTGGAAGTAGTATAGAGGGTTATCTAAAACGTGTACTCAAACACAAGTGCACTTATAAGAGTCGAAGACATGAAAAGTATGCAGTAGTTCCGAAATGAGTGTTACAGGGTTGTAGGCCGTCCCCATTGTTATTCACGAAGCAAGCAGTAAATAAAAACCAAGGAGAAATTTTGAGACGGAACTAGAGTTCAAGCAATGGAATATAAAAACGTTAAGGTTTGTCGATGACACTGTAATATAAGAGGCAGGAAAGAACTTGGAAGATCAGCTGAACGGAATGGATAGACTCTTGAAAGGAAATACGTACAAGATGACCTTTGAAAAAAATCGTCATAAAGGTAATAGAGTATAGTCAAATCAAATCATGCGATGTCGAGGCAATCGAATTAGGAATAGAGACAACGAAAATAGTGGATGAGCTTTTTTTCTTTGGCAGCAAGTTAAATCAGTCAGAATCTATTTGTTTGGTGGTTGGAGCTCACATATAGGTTAACACATGAAATTGTGACCATGTGCCTAACACTCACCCAACCGATTTAAATTCAGATGGATCACCATTCATTTAATGCAAATCATCAGTTTCAGGAGAATTTTGTACTTCTACAATTCAGCACGAACAATGAAAAGAAATAAATCGCTGTTTGTTTGGCACGGATCACAGTTTTGATTGTTCAAGTACAGTACAAATTTCACTACTGCTAGTGTCATTCTGATTGTTTCCCACCATTTTTAAAGAAGCTAGCTAAGTGCTCATAGAAATTTAAACATGAAATATTAAACTAAGAAAATTAAACTAAGAAAATTCGCAAGCAATTGTTATCTTTTACACTATGCAGACTTTATATTTTACACGATGGTGTGGCAATGCACTCAAAGGATTTTCGTCTGATACTGTCAACCATTATCATTTGAGTAGCACCACAATGCGACTTCGTTAGTAGCCTGTCGCTACAATTTCGTTACTTTTATTATTAATTGATTTCCTTTCTTTTCATCGCGATTTCCTCCTTTAACTGTGATCTATGTTATTCTCAGACTCCGTATCATTGACTCTTCTATGTAACTGAATGGCTTTAACTCCGACGGACAAAAGCTGACTCACTCCATCCTTCTCAAAAGGCTCAGTGACTATCGATAAGAAGTGTGAGCGCATGTCTCGATGTGCTCGAGAACGTCTCGACACATTTCTCTCAAGGCATGCCTCATGACGCTCTCGGGAATGTAAACATGCTTCTGAAGTCACGGTTACACGACATTCGATGAGTCACAGGACGTCAACAGACTCAGAGTCTTGCGGCATTGGCCAATGGGCTGAGTCACAAACAGAGCTGTGGCCATCTCTTCAAGTCCAATAGCATACCTGCAGTCTGGTTGACCTACAGTGTCTACAAACACGCAAGAAATATTCGTTCTTTTCATCTGAGCAGTATCATTCGTCTAGTCTTTTAAAATTCTAGCATTGTACATACACACATACTCCCTGCCTTATATATGTAAGACGATAAGGTCACACTGAAAGAGAATATTGAACCACATAAGAACAATTGTTTCTTCAGAGCGAAACCTAACCGACACATGTAAAAAACTACATGAAGTCGAGAGAAATAAATTCAATAACGAAGCTCTCGCGGTCTACCAAACAGTTGAAGATTATATTAAAAATTGATTTGAATATGAAAACTCTACTTTTAAGATTCCAGCAATGTCTCTGTGCAAAGACTCTTTAGTGACATGAATCATTTATGGAATGACGCTAGAAACAAATTGAGTTTCAATATGGTAAAAGCAGTATTGTGCATTCATTGCAATTTGAAGTTTGCAACATGCCACCCGTTTTACCAAACGTTAAAGGTAACTCAATAATAAATACAGTTTTGATGTTTGTAAAGTGTTTTATAGTGTTCACTTTGAGGTGCAGCAAACCCTTTTGCCAGGTAATTTGAGGTAATTATGTCAGTTTAATCTGGTAAGTGTAGTTGTAAGTCGAGAGACTTGCCTGGCACACACTTTTCTACAGCCCAAGTCACAACTAAGAGAATTGATGGTGAATTATCAAGAAAACACCACTTCTGTCTATCAGCAGTGAAACATCTATCCTATTGAAGTTTTTCCTCGGTGCCTGATTTGAGTTCGTCAGTCACAAATCAATATCGGCGCGACTGTGTTCCTTTGTCCACAATGAAACATAATGCACAGTTTTCTAAATGGAGCTTTCAATTACAGGGAGTTTTTTTCATTCGGGAACTATATTACACGAGGAACTTCCCACTTGGAGGTTTGTCACACAATTTAAAAACATATAAACAGTAAACAGTAAACGACCGATTCTGGTCGCTGTTGGCGTCGTATTGTTGCCAACGATTTGGAGACTCTTGACGAGGAAGAATGGTCTTGACACGGGGGCAAGAGTGACTGGGGTGGGGCTAGGAGGAGAGAGACTTGCGCGAGATAAACTGTCCTTTAGTTTTAAAAAAATCCTCTGTATTATCCAAATCGAGTGTAGTTCTATAGCATTTATTTCTGAAAATGTTGTAAATAATTTGTTTCCATTAACGTAGAACAGATCTTTTGGTAGATCAAGTGCAGTCTTTAAAGCAGCGTATAGGTAAGTGCTACTTCCACCCGAGGCTATTTGTTTGACCCCGCGACTAGTTGATAAGCAGCTTCACTCAAATGAGGTTGATTTATTTTTTGTTTGTATTTGAATGACAGCTTAAATTAATCACTTAATTCTAATAAAAGTTATGTATGTGTAATAGTTTTACACTCTTCATTTGCATAGATTTTTGAAAATAACACATCCTTTTGGAAGCACTTTAGATTCACTTAGCACAATGTCACTATCAAAGCGATGGATCAGTACTGTCTTACTATTTTGTGTAGAACAATATGAAACAAGAAATATAAACCGGTACACTACATTTAAGGGGACATTGTATGTGAAATTCGTTGAAATTTGACATTATGTTTTTTGGACTTTCCTTAACAATTTGACATATAGTACATTAAAATCAAATAATTGTGAGACCTTCAAATAATAATTTGAATGTTGAGGTGTGGCTGTCAGATTTTGCGGCTACGCATACACTGTCGCAGTTGAGCAGTCCAGATGGCTGTGAATTGCTTTGTTTTGTGTCAACTGCTACGTCTCAGAGGTTGTCATTAAGAATAAACAAATCATTCCTTTTTTCTGATACTAGTTTTCTTTAAAAGTAGTGTGATTATCGGCTATTTTATAGTAAGCCAACTTCTATTGATTTTATATGTAAATAAAATGACTAAGCGTAAAAGAACTTCAAGAAACGCAAATCAGCGGGTAACAGATATGCGAGACCTGCATTTTCTTCTGAGGTTCGCAGAAGGAGAGAGGTGTCAGATATGTGAATTACTTAGGCGATGGAGACAGCAAGGCTTTCATAGCAGTACAAAACACTAAGCCATATGATGTTCCTATACAAAAACTTGAGTGTGTAGGACATGTCAAGAAAAGGATGGGAACCCGTGTGAATAACCTAAAAACCAAGCTGGATAACACAAAACTAGCTGATGGCAAGTCAATAAAATGTGCTGGAAGACTGACAGACAAAGTAATTGACTAATTACAGGAATATTTCGAGAAGGCCATTAGAGATAACTGTGACAATTTAGAGAAGATCAAAAGAGCTATGTGGAGCACTTTCTTTCATCGAATATCAACCAATGAAAAGCCATGTCATGCTTTGTGTACACCTCCACCAAACACTTGGTGTAAATATAGGAAAGCTGAGTTTCTGGCACCCTGCATGACATTGCGCATAAACATTCTCCTTTGGCAGTAATGGAGTCAATCAGACCTATTTACAGAGATTTGGCTAATCCTGAGCTACTAAAGAAGCGTTTACAGGGAAGACTCAGAATGTGAATGAGTCATTCAATAATGTTGTGTGGTACCATCTGCCTAAAAATGTATTTATTGGACTCATGACTCCAAAAATAACAGTGTCTGATGCTGTAACAACTTTTAATGGGTGTATGTGAAGCAGAGTTAGCTGCTCAGCAAATGACAAAAGAAACAAGAAAGAAAAGGAGGATGCGAGCACTGGGCTGTTGTGACACTGGAGAAGACACAGACTTTGGGCCAGGGCAATTCTAGTGCATAAAAGACGCAGAACTGTAATTCTGTAGAATAATTTGTAATAAAAAAGTTTTAAACCTCAATATCTCTTAACTACATTTTTTGCAATAAATGACCCATTTTCTAAAAAAGTACGAATGGTGGAGACGTGAAATTTTCACAGTATGCCAAGTGTGAGATTCAACACATATGGAACTAGAATAATTAAAATATCCTGAGTTGTTTTGTTTTTATGTTCATTCATTTAAAAAATTGTCATAAATTGAGTGTTGGAATAAAAAAGACACCATGCCCCGCAATACAACTTTAGTAATAATTCTAGTCCAGTGTATCTAGAAAGGTGCATTCAATAATTATGAAAAATTGTAAGTTGGTGTCCTAAAAATTTTCCAAGGTAATGGGGTCACAAAATTCGATAATTTAACATTGGCCTCATAGGACATAGAGTGTCGCCTTAATGCATTGTATTGTAGAGTACTTCTGACACTGGTGACAGTGAAGTTTCTTCTTTCTCAAAACACGATCTAATGGCAAATCTGCGATGTAATGTTACAGCTTATCATATCTAGAATCAACTTTTGAAACTGTTGATACTCTTCCTCCTTGTGTGTCAACTGGGCAGTTCGCTTCCAGAACTGCAGTGACGATTCTTCGACGCAATGCCAAGTGGTCCAATATACCTCCACTGTTCATGTAGAGCTGCCATGCATTGTACTTGGTTGCATCAATAAAATATAAAGTAATGGGGAAATAGCTTTTCCTATCCTTGATAGATGCTCTATGGAGTGAAATATTTATATTAGCACTATCAATTCCAACCACAAACGTATTGTAGTGATAAATGATTCTAGGTTGTTCAATTGCTATCCATCTTTTCTGCTGATATGAATATCGTATTACTGGATGAGATGGTTTTAAAGTTACAAAGTTTGTTGCCACTGCCACTGCTCTGTTGCCATTCGATGCAGCAAATAATGTCTATACAGGGTGTTACAAAAAGGTACGGCCAAACTTTCAGGAAACATTCCTCACACACAAAGAAAGAAAATATGTTATGTGGACATGTGTCCGGAAACGCTTTCTTTCCATGTTAGAGCTCATTTTATTACTTCTCTTCAAATCACATTAATGATGGAATGGAAACACACGGCAACAGAACGTATCAGCGTGACTTCAAACACCTTGTTACAGGAAATGTTCAAAATGTCCTTCGTTAGCGAGGATACGTCATTCCACCCTCCGTCGCATGGAATCCCTGATGTGCTGATGCAGCCCTGGAGAATGGCGTATTGTATCACAGCCGTCCACCATACGAGCACGAAGAGTCTCTACATTTGCTACCGGCGTTGCGTAGACAAGAGCTTTCAAATGCCCCCATAAATGAAAGTCAAGAGGATTGAGGTCAGGAGAGCGTGGAGGCCATGGAATTGGTCCGCCTCTACCAATCCATCGCTCATCGAATCTGTTGCTGAGAAGCGTACGAGCACTTCGACTGAAATGTGCAGGAGCTCCATTGTGCATGAACCACATGTTGTGTCGTACTGGTAAAGGCACATGTTCTAGCAGCACAGGTAGAGTATCCCCTATGAAATCATGTTAACGTGCTCCATTGACCGTAGGTTGAAGAACATGGAGCCCAATCAAGACATCACCAACAATGCCTGCCCAAACGTTCACAGAAAATCTGTGTTGATGACGTGATTCCACAATTGCGTGCGGGTTCTCGTCAGCCCACACATTTTGATTGTGAAAATATACAATTTGATCACGTTGGAATGAAGCCACATCCGTAAAGAGAACATTTGCTCTGAAATGAGGATTGACACATTGTTGGATGAACCATTCGCAGAAGTGTACCCGTGGAGGCCAATCAGTTGCTGATAGGGCCTGCACACGATGTACATGGTACGGAAACAACTGGTTCTCCCGTAGCACTCTCCATATAGTGCATGGTCAATGTTACCTTGTACAGCAGCAACTTCTCTGACGCAAACATTAGGGTTATCGTCAACTGCACGGCGAATTGCCTCCTCCATTGCAGGTGTCCTCGTGGTTCTAGGTCTTTCCCAGTCGCGAGTCATAGGCTGGAATGGTCCGTGCTCCTTAAGACTGCAAAAATGTGGGAAATTAAGGAGATGGGACCTGGATAAACTGAAAGTACCAGCGGTTGTACAGAGTTTCAGGGAGAGCATAAGGGAACAATTGACAGGAATAGGGGAAAGAAATACAGCAGAAGAAGAATGGGTAGCTCTGAGGGATGAAGTAGTGAAGGAAGCAGAGGATAAAGTAGGTACAAAGACGAGGGCTGCTAGAAATCCTTGGGTAACAGAAGAAATATTGAATTTAATTGATGAAAGGAGAAAATATAAAAATGCAGTAAATGAAGCAGGCAAAAAGGAATACAAACGTCTCAAAAATGAGATCGACAGGAAGTGCAAAATGGCTCAGCAGGCATGGCTAGAGGACAAATGTAAGGATGTAGAAGCTTATCTCACAAAGGGGTAAGATAGATACTGCCTACAGAAAAATTAAAGAGACCTTTGGAGAGAAGAGAACCACGTGTATGAATATCAAGAGCTCAGATGGCAACCCAGTTCTAAGCAAAGAAGGGAAAGCAGAAAGGTGGAAGGAGCATATAGAAGGTTTATACAAGGGCGATGTACTTGAGGACAACATTATGGAAATGGAAGAGGATGTAGATGAAGACGAAATGGGAGATACGACACTGCGTGAAGAGTTTGACAGAGCACAGAAACTCCTGAGTCGAAACAAGGCCCCCGGAGTAGACAACATTCCATTAGAACTACTGAGGGCCTTGGGAGAGCCAGTCATGACAAAACTCTACCAGCTGGTCAGCAAGATGTATGAGACAGGCGAAATACCCTCAGACTTCAAGAAGAATATAATAATTCCAATCCCAAAGAAAGCAGGTGCTGACAGATGTGAAAATTACCGAACTATCAGTTTAATAAGTCACAGCTGCAAAATACTAACGCGAATTCTTTACAGACGAATGCAAAAACTGGTAGATGCGGACCTCGGGGAGGATCAGTTTGGATTCCGTAGAAATGTTGGAATACGTGAGGCAATACTGACCTTACGACTTATCTTAGAAGAAAGATTAAGAAAAGGTAAACCTACGTTTCTAGCATTTGTAGACTTAGAGAAAGCTTTTGACAACGTTGACTGGAATACTCTTTTTCAAATTCTAAAGGTGGCAGGGGTAAAATACAGGGAGCGAAAGGCTATTTACAATTTGTACAGAAACCAGATGGCAGTCATAAGAGTCGAGGGGCATGAAAGGGAAGCAGTGGTTGGGAAAGGAGTGAGACAGGGTTGTAGCCTCTCCCCGATAGTAAAAACTTTGAGGTTCGCCGATGACATTGTAATTCTGTCAGAGACGGCAAAGGACTTGGAAGAGCAGTTGAACGGAATGGACAGTGTCTTGAAAGGAGGATATAAGATGAACATCAACAAAAGCAAAACGAGGATAATGGAATGTAGTCAAATTAAATCTGGTGATGCTGAGGGAATTAGATTAGGAAATGAGACACTTAAAGTAGTAAAGAAGTTTTGCTTTTTAGGAAGTAAAATAACTGATGATGGTCGAAGTAGAGAGGATATAAAATTTAGACTGGCAATGGCAAGGAAAGCGTTTCTGAAGAAGAGAAATTTGTTAACATCGAGTATAGATTTATGTATTAGGAAGTCGTTTCTGAAAGTATTTGTTTGGAGTGTAGCCATGTATGGAAATGAAACATGGACGATAACTAATTTGGACAAGAAGAGAATAGAAGCTTTCGAAATGTGGTGCTACAGAAGTATACTGAAGATAAGGTGGATAGATCACGTAACTAATGAGGAGGTATTGAATAGGATTGGGGAGAAGAGAAGTTTGTGGCACAACTTGACTAGAAGAAGGGATCGGTTAGTAGGACATGTTTTGAGGTATCAAGGGATCACAAATTTAGCATTGGAGGGCAGCGTGGAGGGTAAAAATCGTAGAGGG
Organism: Schistocerca gregaria; assembly: GCF_023897955.1. Lineage (NCBI taxonomy): Eukaryota > Metazoa > Arthropoda > Insecta > Orthoptera > Acrididae > Schistocerca > Schistocerca gregaria. The sequence continues at coordinate 203,402,731 of NC_064926.1, forward strand.
AGACCGAGAGAAGAGTACACTAAGCAGATTCAGAAGGATATACGTTGCAGTAGGTACTGGGAGATGAAGCAGCTTGCACAGGATAGAGTAGCATGGAGAGCTGCATCAAACCAGTCTCAGGACTGAAGACAACAACAACATCAACAACAACAAGCCATGGCTGGAATATTTCTTAGGTGCAAGTCACACAGAAGATGAAATGAAGTAAATAGTTTACCAAAATACAACTTATTCGGCAGCTCTTCCAGTTGGTCATCATACACCATGACTACTCTGTAGCAAAAGTCATTGTCACATATTGTTCTAGCAATGTACCGGGACATGGCATGGTTTGAGCCATGTCAAATATCCATTACTTGTCCCTCCGCACCAGAACTTGAACCCATAATTTACAGGATCTCCTCAAATAAACTGCTTTGTCCATTCCGCCTAAAATATGGAAACATCATCATCATCATTTATTTCATTAACGGGCCTTTGAGGCCTACATCAGAAGAACAATAGGGAAAAAAACATTACAAGCACAAAGACCCCAGTGAAAGAAATGTCTGTCAATCACAAGAGAGGAGGTATTTGTTGCAGTTGGCACTCCATCATTTTCGGTCTCTAGCATCATCCTCCACGGCCGCTGGTTCCACTTATTGGAAGATCGTCATCACGCGATCCTTCGATCGCGTTCTTGAGCGTCCTCTCGGGCGTTTTCCTGTGGGTTGAGTGTGGAAGACTCTCTTAGGAAGGGATCCGTCGGTTCGTTAGATGTGGCCAAACCATTGTGGTCGCCTCTGTCCCAATATTCATCCAGTGTGTGGCTTTCAAAGCCTCCGGTAGAGGTGTCCTTTCCCTCTTCTTTCCCATTTACCTACCATGTTATTGTAGATGGGTCCATAGATAATTACATGAAAACATATTTTGTACGTTCATACAACCTTGTAAGTTATGTAAATAACAAAAATATGACTGAAGTACTATTTCCGATTGTAATATCTGAGCTGTAATAATAAATGCACTGTTGTAATGAAACTTGTACTGTCATAATGTGAAAGCAGAGCTGCATTGTAGTAATAATTAATTGTCATAACTTAAAGGTAAGTTTTTCATACTGTAAAAGTTAACAATGTGACTGCAAGAATTTTGAACAGTATAATCTGCCTGAATAATGAACTTTAACATAAAACATAGGATAATTCCTTTTTGCACAACTGACCACAGATCCCAGAACTAAAAGTGATACACAACACAGGCAATCTGTTTCTGAATGGCATACGTTTGCCCTGATTGAATAAAAAAGAAACATCAAAATATTTAGTCCTTCTGTGAAAATCTGGATAACGCATTGCAGTACTGCTCGGCCTCACACGCTGCTATGCTAAAGCTGCAAATTAGTGTATTCACACCAAGCCACTCGTGATGTATAATGAGTTCTCTATTAGCTGCAAATCGAAGTATACTTTTGGGAAAACCATGACCAATTAAAAATTGTAAGAGAAAGGTAAGTGAAAAATTATATATGGGTATAAATTACATCACTAAGTTTTTTTCGCATGCTGTGAAAAACTGCTGAAGGATGATTTTAAATTTAGTGAACGTCTTAACATCCAAACAATACATTTTCCTATCCTTCAAATCTAGCAACCCTCATTGAAGTAACCAAGTTAGTCCAATGGCGCAGCAATAATAGTAAAAAAGTGTATTTACCTCCAACATTCCACTTCAGGTATACACTTAGCTCCATTAAACTTCCACTTTCACAAATCAGTTTCCATTTTACTATGGTATAATCATGTTCATTAAATACATTGATAAATTGAGACTTTACATTTGAAACATAACATTACCATTGCTTCCTCATTCTAAGACAGCTTAAAATTATCTGCTAACTGTATCCTCGCGCACACCAAAGATAATAACCTAACTTCTGCGATACAGCATTACAACATAGCTGCCCGCTCACAATCGATTCAGATACCAAAATTGTACATGACACCTATCAACCAGAATTGTGAAAAATATGTTTAAGAATATATTGTATACATTTTAATGATTTATATCGCTATAGTATGTTTTTTTTCCTGAAATTTTGGAAAGCACATGTGTCCGTATGTTACCTCAAAAGAGAAGTAGCAGAAAAGGTTTATTTGATTTTTCTATGTATAAAGCTAGTGTCCTTCTAGAAGGATGCACCTACAGAGATGCTGAAGCTATATTGTGCATAGAAATACCCAAATTACCTCTTAGTATATTATTATGACAGTGTGAGAGAATATTACTTTATTATATGTCTCTAATGCAGACGTGCACAGAGAAGTTATATTTACTCATCAACTGGAGTGTCAGTCAGATAATTCATTTTCCTCAAACCAAGTTGTCTCATGCACAGAGACTAATGCTGACTCAACAATGAAAGATAAATGTTGTTTGAAACAAAGGTATGAGTCAGCCGGAGGAGTGTATGCTTATGCCATCTGTTGGAGATAGAATAAAGACGTAGTATAAGAAATTTTATACTTTTCTGGATCAAATAGTCTCCTATCATTGCTTCAGGTTTAGCACGACAGCCGCATGCTTAGGGAGTAAGTTGACTCTAACGGTATTTTGCATTGTAATCCCATTCAAGATAGGGCAGCAGAGTTCGCTGTAGATCGACTTGCTTTACAGGATTGTCGAGAATTGGGCCATTATTCTTCAGTCTTCTGAGAGAGGCTAACTATAAAATCCGCTTGTGCACTCGAACGAAGAACCCATAACGTCAGCATTACAACGCTCAACGAAGTCCCATGGGGCTAGCAAAGAACTTGTCCCTGGTACATGCAGTGGCACACTTACATGTTTAACGTTTTCTTGCAATTCAGATCTGTAGATGCATAACACTGACTCCATGAGAGAAGATTGGGTGATGGAAGAAACAACAGACTTATCAACGAAAACATCATGTCATTTGCCTTAAGGACACATGGTACTTTTTCGATTCCATGTTTTGTGGAAATCAGTATCTTTTCATCTGTCGACATCATACAGCTTTCTAAATAGTGCTATGATTGTAAGGGGCAGTAGGACAGAATGGGAATATTTATTCATAACATAATAGAGTATAATACATGTGTTATCTGTTAATAAGTTCTCACATTGACTTAAGTACTCGTAAATGAGATGAAGACAGAGCTCTGATATATTATACTTTGTGTGCGTATGCATTTTACGAATATGAATGGTGTAAAACGCCCTCCAGCAATTCAATTCACTGTGCAGCACCACAAATCGGGTGGACGACATGTACTCATGCCAGATAATTTTATGTTCTGGCATAACGTAAGTTATGTACATTTCTCACCTTTTTTATAATTACGCTACTATCTTAATGAAATATTTGTTTAATTTTGTGTATGTACCCTATGCTTCATTTTTTGGGTTTAGGTAAATTTTGCAGTGTTACTTGATAATGGCCTAAGGCCGAAATTGCAGTCATAATAATAAATATTTCATAAAGTCAACGGCGACTATGATGTCTTAAGAAATATTATATGACTGTGAATCCCAACCATGAGAAGTTAATCGAATGGACTGCTTTGTTTATAAACTAGCTGCCCTTGAATTTCGTTTTATTGAAGATATTTGGTATTGCTAGTAGTTATTGCAAACTAACGAACACTTGGACTCCCATAAATGTATAGCACTTAGGCAACTAACTTTCAGTAGGAAATAAACAAAACACATCACGAAAGCGAAATTAAACAGGAGCAACGATAATCACTAACAGATTCTGGGAACCAGCAATCAGCAATGTCACCAAGATATACAATATAACCTAAACAGAACCGATGAAAGCAAAAATTTTCTACCTATTCTGCGAAATAGTACTTGTTTTGTATACTGTAGATAATGGTGCCGCAGACGCGTACACGACCACGATTCTCAAATTTCGCGACTTTCTCATTCTAAACCCAATAAAGTATATATCAATGTAACCAGATAAGGCTATAGAATTTAATAAGTAATTAAAAAATCGATCTTTCCTACATTCAAAAGTAGCCTGTGGCTGTGAATGCACTAAGCCACAGAAAACGTAAGTCACGGTGGTTTGGTCCAGATGTGATCCACCTATTCTCCGAACTGAATTTAACGTCTTAAGGTTTGCGCCACCTTACTACCTGCAATGAAACAAGAAACGTAGTAGTGAAGTCTGTAGCACAAGCGCGTGACCGGGCTTTGGACCTGACGGTTTGGAGCCTACAGCCTGTCTTTATTGCGGCACTTGTAGGGGGAGGGTGGCAAGCCCCTCGTCCTGGCTGCCTTTTAGCCACGGAAAAGATCCTCTCTACTCATTGGATAGCAGGCAGAGGGGATCTGGGGCCGTAATGGAGCGAGTGCAACGAAGCAAATACCCGTCTCTATCCGGGATTAAACCCGGAATCTTGAGGGGCGATGTTTAGTGCTTTACACGCTAAATCAGCACTTCCAAAAGAGACCAGATATTACGTATGAATATTAAGAATGTTTTGCTAGTTGGGCATCGGGTAAAGCAGTGGTTCCCAACCTTTCTGAGCGCAATGGTAGGTAGTACGCTCCTCCCCTTCTCCTCTTCAATAAAATTACCACCTAACTGAAATTTATAAGGAATAGAAATTTTCTCGTAACACTTTTATTTATTTTTCAAATGAAAGATAAATGACACTTCGTTTTAGAAGGTGTTTTATTAATCCACGAATTAATGAGGCAATGAGGCAACAGTTACTGCTTATTCCTAACAGTCTTGTTTTAAAGAATGATGAAGCAGTTTTCTGTGTCTCACGAGTGCTACCTGCAACTACGTCGTGGAAAAGAAAGTTTCCTGTACACCACCCATCTCCTTAGCGACATTTGCTTCACCCTTCACCCAGTATCCCCATTTAAAATCAACCAAGCTAAAAGCGAGCCTACTGTTTGCAAATCAACTATTGCTGGACTCGTTATTAATGAACTGGCACAAACTGGAAGATGTCAAGTTTCCAATGTTTTGTGTCTGACCCCTGACAATAATAATAATTATAGTACAGTACTGTAGCTGCCATTACATAGTTATTGTTATGTTGTGCTGTCAGTTACTTTGTTTACTGTTGCGAAGTGAATAATGAAGCAATTTCTGGTCTATTGCAGGAACTATTTACAACTCGATGAAGGCGCTTTAGTGAGACATGTAGTCATACGTGATGTATATGCTTCAATTTTACTGTCACAGATGCACGGCACATAGTATGTGTGTAATGGATGGACTGTATGTGGAAGATGTTGTTAATACATTCGTTTCACAAGCTATAGCCTACGCACACAATATAGTGTCACACATTAAAGCTACTACTTTGAAAAAATCCAAATATTGGCAACTTTTGTATTTAATATTCCGCTCTTGCGAACAGTGACAATACTAATGATCTGCTGAAAGTTAGTTTCTTGCCGGAAACACAAGTGAAACCTTTTTTTTATCCTTCAGAAAATTAAATTTTACTCTCAAGGGCAATTTCCTTCAAGTTGAGAATCACTGGTGTAAAGGGACGGAGTCTACAGGTACGCATGCTGCGTTCAAAACCTTTTTCACATAAACTTTGTGTATTGAGGCGGAACCTGACCTGAGATGACAGTTCTGATTTTCATAATTAGTGCACCCCAGGCCGCTTCCGCGAAAAGTTTCACCATAGATCATAAGAAGCGCCATACTGACTTCATCGAAATACAATGGCGGAAAAAAGCGCAACACCAAGAAGTACGTACGGTTTACTCAGACCATTGCTTTCCATTCCTGGTAGAAGTTGCTGTAATCGACAAATATCAAGCGTGCCTGTTTTTGCAATTAAGAACCGACACATCTGATTCTACATTTCATTTACGATGTAAATGGAATCCTTTGTTTTCTAAGGGTTGATACTGATGTTCAAAGATTACTTGAGTGCAGATGTGTTTGTAAAGTACAAATAATAAGGCTGAAAACTGACATTTCCGGCAAATAAACTACTTGTAAGGTAACTTAGTTTTCGATTCCCTACAAGACTGGTTGTGATGAGTGCCCAAGCATCGATGGCCACCCTCGAACCCCACCACAAGGTTGACTGATTTGGGTGCGTTTTTCCATCCAACCGCTGTTAACTCGCGCTGGCTGCTGCGCAGCTATCGGCGGCATACAAACCACAACCACTGTAATGACGTAAAATGTCCATTAAGTGATAGTGGCAGGCGCACCAACCCTCGATATTCACCGAAATCAAGCGCCCCAGGGGTGAGAGGCAAGATGCCACACCGAAATCAAGGACCCCAACTGTGAGAGACTAGGGGACTCAGCGAAATCAAGCACAGAAATGGTGAGAGGCGAAGGGACTCACCGAAATGAAGCATCCCGACGGAAACAGAAAATTATTACATCCATGTCATTGTTCCTGATACGCACTAAACGAGACACTGAAACGGCTAACCAAACTGTACTGTACAATCAATTTTCAACACTATAGTAAATTTCGAATATACGTAGGTTGGAACTTAAATAGTGGCAACACTACTGTGGAGACACTATGCAAGGAATCTACTATTGTCGCAGACAGCACACGTTGTTTGCGTATTTACCTTACCTCCGAGCAAATGGACTCGCCCGTCGCACTTCACCGGCGTGTGCACAGTCGAAGGAAACACAGTCACTGGTGAGCGGGCGGTCTAACGTGACGGTGTCTCTATGTTTTCGAAACAGGAACAACGGAATTGGATCAAGATTGAATGTGCCAGAGGTTGTACAGCACGATAGCATCATCAAGGTCTTCGGGGAATTGCCGTACAGAACAGTGGCACGTTGGGTAAAAGCCTTCAACGGAGGTCGGCTAACTGTGGCAGACATGCATCAGGCAGTTCGTCCTAGCGCCTCTGAAGAAGAAGTGTATGCTGTTGCCGCGTTAGTGGACAGTGATCGAAGCCGTCGATTCGTGCTAGCCCTCGAAACCGGATTAGCGCATACGACTGTGCTTCGTATCCTGAAGGAACGCCTGGGCATTAAAAGAATTGCATCACGATGGTTCCACACGACTTGACGTAAATGCAGAAATGGATGCGTTACGACGCTGCTCAGACGCACTTGCAGCGCTATGAGCACAAAGGAGAGGCTTTCTTACTCCGTATCGTAAGACTGGATGAATCATGGGCCACATCGAACGAGCCAAAACTGAAATGCCAGTCCAACGAATGGCGTCATTATGGGTCGCGGCGAAAGTGAAAAGAGCGTCAGAGCCCTAGTATGGTGAAAGTTATGGTGATTCTCGTGTACGACTGTGGTGGTGTTATCCTAAAGCGCTACGTTCCTCCACGGCACACCGTTAATGTACAGTATTACTGTTCGTTTTTGGAGCATCGCATGCGACCAGCTTTGCGAAAGAAGCGGCGACACGTTCTGCGCGAAGATGAAAGAAACACTTCGTGGCATTCGATTCAGAACTGTTCCAGAGATTCGAGAAGGAGTAGGCCGCTCCATTCGCACCATCAACAGAGCAGGCTACGCTAACGATATACTACGCCTTCCACATCACTGGCAATTGATTCTCCACAACTCTGGTGACTACTTTGAAGGACAGTAACTGATGTAAACATGTAACTCTTCTGTATCGGTTGCGAATAAATAGTTGCCACTATTTAAGTTCCAAGCCTCGTAAATATCAATCGTTAGAGCACGAAGATTTATTTTTACATCGTAAATGAAATTTAGAATCAAATTCTTAACTGAAAAAACAGCCACACGTGATAGTTGTCGATCACAGCGCCATCTCTACGGGCGAAAAATAATAGTTTCAGTGAAGCGTACCTGTTTTTTGGCGTAGAATCTGAATATGGAACACAAATGAGAGGTCTCCATTTGAAACTAAAAAGTTAGCACCGCCCTCGCAGGACAGCTGGTTGGGAAATTTCCGGTTGTAGCACAGACATATGTCCCCTTTACTAAACACCTAGCACATTTTTTTTTCATACGATGCGTGTTTTTCGAGATATTTTGTTGCCTCGAGTTCAGACAAACACACTGTGTTTACTAAATGACTAATCTGGTTCATGGCATCCAGCGCCCATTGCAGTTATCTGTCTAACGGCTTGGCTCTGAGCACCGGCTCTGAGCACTATGCGACTTAACTTCTGAGGTCATCAGTTCCCTAGAACTTAGAACTAATTAAACCTAACTAACCTAAGGACATCACATACATCCATGCCCGAGGCAGGATTCGAACCTGCGACCGTAGCGGTAACTCGGTTCCAGACTGTAGCGCCTAGAACCGCGCGGCCACTCCGACCGTTCCTAACGGCTTCATGGGGGAACAAAAATTCGATTTTCAGTATCCAATATAATTACTGATAGAGTTTAAAAATTTTAAATGCCGTTAAATCTACACAGTAAGATATGTAATCTTATGTTAAAGATTCGACACAGTGAGATACGTACCACAGTCAGAAACTGAGTACATGTCTCGAGGCGACGTAACTTCTAACATTCATGGTGGTGTCTGTTTGTTCTATATCGTGTCTTCCTACCACTTTCGCGCAACGACGCTTTGAGCGTGTTTTTTAGGGAATTCACTAGTTTGAGCCTGGGACCTGTTGCTGGTAAGGAGACGCCAGACCACACATGACATGTAGCATTCAGAAGAGTTCAGTGAGACTAACGATGATATAACCAAATACTAAATGATCTCAGCGTCAGCTCCACTGCACTCCCTGTAAAAGAATCTTAATACTAACTAAAGTTAGTGGAAGGGGTTCAAGGTTTTCCTATTTTTAGTTATCTGGTAAAATAACGTCGAAAAAGCAGTTAAGTTTACCACTGGAAATTTTATTCTACTCAAAAAACATTGTTTATAAATTTCACTATTGATAAAAGGAAATGTTTTAGTACAGGATGGTAAAAACCAACTGCGTTCAACAAAAATGTGAACGAATATGCCCTGAATGGGTTTCCAAGTTCTACATGGATCGAAGGATGACCTATGCCATATCACATCTATAATCTAGGTTTAATTTAAGTTTTACAAAAGAGAAAACTATCAAAATGGTCTACAGTGACCCTCAATTATCTTTAATTACTTATCTAACTTGTCGTTAATTACAGTGGCTGATGTGGCTTCTCAATAATTATATCACAGCGAAATCATCGCGTTTCACATTTTTACTTCAAGTGGCAAATGTGAACACCATGAGCTTTAATTTACGATCGACACTAGTATTACGCAAAAAGGGGGTGTAACAGATGAGAATTCCGCAGTTATGAGTGAAGCCTTATGCGCTGAAAAATGCGGCATCGCGTGCGTTCATTACCTTGTCGCTGTTTAGGCAGCGTCAGGGCGGCAGCGGCCGGCGCAGCAGCTATCCAGCTCGCCGTCTCGGAACTAACTCTCCCCTAACTTCTCCTTACTACAATTTATCAAAGTTGGTTTAAAAAAAACTATCTGGTTGTGTTTTCATCTGACCAATCAGGGTCTCAATGTTAACCTTAAGCTCCGCCTACAAAAATTCTGTCTTTCCAATGAGAAACGTTATACTTTTCGCGGTGGGGCAATGTTTTTAAAGTTTACAAAGTAACAGAGACGCGAAAAAGTCTCACGCTAAAACTTGTAGCTGGTGAGGTCCTTTTAGCGTTATCGTAAGATCTATACTGTTCTTCTGAGGGGCTCTATCTTTTAACATGGGCTGGGGGGGTGGTCCTAACGTAACAGAGACGCGGAAAAGTCTCACGCTAAAACTTGCGGGTGGCGTGGCCCTTTTTGTGTTATCGTAAGATCTATACTGTTTTTCTGGAGGGCTCTAGCTTTTAACCTGGGCCGGGTGGTGGTCCATAACGTAACAAGACGCGAAAAAGTCTCACGCTAAAACTTGCAGGTGGTGTGGTGTTAGCGGTAGGCTGGCGACGTGGGTGTCCAGTCCGTCCCTTATCGTAGGCCTTTCTAGCTTAACACGGTTCTACTCTCGGCTTCTGTTCTCGTTTCTTCCTTCGGAACTGCGTCTGTCTCACGGTGGGAAGGTATGACATGCATTTAGGCATTCTTGTGTTAGTCTGTGGTATTCCATTTGCTCACTCGTTACTCGTATTACTTTGGTTAATTTAATGTCACGATATATTCGGAGCTATGTGACACTACTGGATTTGCTTATCATGCCAGGGTTTTCATGGAAGCCTGACACCTTACAAACTAACAGGGGAAAAAAATCCCCAGGCTATAATTACCCAGTATTTGACAATAAGAGCTCTTAGCAACTTTCAACAAACTTTACACGGATAGTGAGCCGTGCGCGGCTCGCGGTCATGCCGTTTATTGCTCGTCATCTTGTTTTTATGGTTCTGTCGCTTCTTTCTTATTCAATTTTTTGGGCGTCACTAAGTTGCTGGTTTGCTTGACCGTGAGTGGCAGCAGCAGTGCTTATCGATAAGTGGACTGTCGTACTATCTCTGGAGCGAGCGATAGTATTTCCGGGTCGTCGTCTGTCGAGAGTTCAGTCCTGACACAGCAGCAGAGAAGTCGGGGACGGAGCGCCAGTGAGGCGCGGACAGACAGTACTCGCCGACACACATGTACTGTCCGACGGAAGGAGACTGGAGCGGTAATGACCGTTGGTTGGTCGTTCGGTAGGTCGTCTAATCGGGCAACGTGTATTTGGTCTTTTGACCGTTTCTGGGCCTCGTCAGTTGGTCATCTTGCCGGGCGTCGGTCGGTTCCTTCCTTGTGCAGAGACGTCGGGTGGCCAATTGGCAAGTGTTATCTCTGCATGATTGAGTGCGAGCCGGTGTGCACGGGTCGCCGTGCCTCAAGTCCGAAAGGACATGGAGTTGAATCGGATTGGAGCTGCAGTCAGCTTCGGACAGCCAAGACTCACCCGACCGTCGCCGATACACCCAACTTGAGTGGGAACGACCTCTGTTGGTCGTTCAGTCGGTCATCTCATCGGACGACGTGTATTTGGCCGCCGACCGTTTGTGGGAACTCTGTGTGTGTCGAATTGGTTCGTCGTCGTTGTTCCACAGTGATTGCTTTTACGATTGTTCGAGCTATTGTGCAAGTGTGTTTACGTCGATTTGTGTGTAGATTCTGTGATTTCAACTGAGCAGATGAATGCTGTCTGCGTACTGGAATAGGCAGTTGGTCGGTTGCCACAGAGTGAATTGATTAGGTTCTTGGTTAGTTCTTCAGCCGTCCCTAGGTCTTGTTGCAACCCAATTGTTTAGTGTTACGCTTGGCTGCCTATCTCACCTAAACTGTGGTTAGAGTTTCCTCCCCAGGCCCACCCTTAGAACGCTTCCGAGCGCCACTGTTTGTTGTTTGTAATTGTCATTTTATTTGGTCGCAGGTACTGTGACGGGCCTTCAGCCGTGTATTAATGTTGTCTGTATTATGTTTAGTATATCACTTCATGACAACTATTTCAAGATTAGACCTTCAGCCGTGTTTTTATTTTAAATTCTTGTTGCTCTGTATTTAGGACTTCAGTCGCGTTTGTTTCAGAATCTGTGGCTTTTATATGGAAATCCTTGTCTGTACGGTTTCTCTTTAATTATCTTGAATTCTTGAAACAGCCTTTAGCCGTGTCCTGTAAGTGTTTATCTTAAGCTTGTCTTTAATTATTCTTGAGTAATTGTTTGGACCTTCAGGCGACAAGGTACTTCAAGTTTTCTTAAGATGTTTTGCTGTTGTACTGTGTAAAAGCTTATCTTTAAAGCCTCTTTTTATTATTTAAAGAAAAAATTTTTATTTTGCTTTCAGCCGAAGAGTTAACTTGAATTTTCCTTAATATGGCCTTTAGCCGCAATTTGGCTTTTAAAGAATTTCCTTAGCTGATCTGAAATGTTATTTCGGCATTTAGCCGAGAAGATATTGTCATTTTACTCAAGTAAGGCCTTCAGCTGTTACTGTAAGTCCTAGTGTTGTAAAAGCAATCATTTAAACTTATTCTGGAAAATTTTCTTGGGGCCCTCAGCCGTGAATTGATCTTTGCTGGTTTTAAAGCGAAAACTCTGCTTTGGTTTGAGGAACAGAGTGTGTGTGTTCTTGTATAACTAACAGTAATTGAACTTGGCCCCTTTCCACAACCTGATCCGCTCTGTCCTACGAAACCAGATTTCAGATTGGTTTGGCGGATAAGTTAGTAGGGTTTTTCCACAACTTTAATAAACGCAACAGAAACACACAAAGGAGACTGTAGTCATCAATAATATATTCTCCTTCACTGTTTACGACAGTTTGCCAACGCAAAGGTTACGTTTCGATTCATAGACGGTCGAAATCACGTAGTTTTGAGGCGAAGAACTTCTCGAGCCACGTTCGGAGTGCATTTCATCCGGAAAGGAAGTTCCTTGAAGATTGTTCGATAGAGAAATGGTGAAAATTTGAGGGCTCAGCATGAGATGATTAAGGTGGGTGAGGAATGATTTCCCAATCCAAATCCTGTCCAGTGTTTTTTTTCAGTCTTGCAGAATGCGTGCGGGCGTTACCGCGGAGCAGCGTTACTTCACGCAGTTTTCCTGGTGGCAATTCTTGGAATGCTTCTGCAAGACGTCTCGGTCGGTGGCAATTAATGTCAGAGAGATGATTACACCTCGGAGAAGCTATTCGTAGTACACTACTTCGTCGCTGGTCCAACAGATGCATAACTTTATCTTCTGTAGATGGGCGCAGATCTTAGCACGGTGAGTTGCTGCTTTATTTGCGCTCAGCCATTCCTTTCTTTTCTTTATGCTAGCATAAAGATGTCGTTTCTTGTCACCAGTAACGGTAGGGATAGGAACCGTTGCATTTGTTGACGGGCCAATTGATAAGGAGCAGCCGGCCGCAGTGGACGAGCGGTTCTAGGCGTTTCAGTCCGGCACCACGAGGCTGTTACGGTCGCAGGTTCGAATCCTACTTCGGGCATGGATGCGTGTGATGTCCTTAGGTTAGTTAGGTTTGCGAAGTTCTAAGTCTAAATCGAAACAAGTAGACAACATTCCATTAGTACTACTGACTGCCTTGATGAGCAAGATGTATGAGGCAGGCGAAACACCCTCAGACTTCAGGAAGAATATAATAATTCCAGTCCCAAAGAAAGCATGTGTTGACAGAAGTGAAAATTGATGAACTACTAACTCGAATTCTTTACAGACGAATGGAAAAACTCGTAGCACTCGATCTCGGGGGAGATCAGTTTGGATTCCGAAGAAATGTTGGAACACGTGAGGCAACACTGACCCTACGACTTATCTCAGAACATAGATTAAGGAAAGGCAAACTTACGATTCTAGCATTTGTAGACTTAGAGAATGCTTTTGACAATGTTGACTGGAATACTCTCTTTCAAATTCTGAAGGTGGCAGGGGTAAATTACAGGGAGCGAAGTCCGCAGCTCGTGGTCGTGCGGTAGCGTTCTCGCATCCCACGCCCGGGTTCCCGGGTTCGATTCCCGGCGGGCCAGGGATTTTCTCTGCCTCGTGGTGGCTGGGTGTTGTGTGATGTCCTTAGGTTAGTTCGGCTGAAGTAGTTCTAAGTTCTAGGGGACTGATGACCATAGATGTTAAGTCCCATAGTGCTCAGAGCCATTTTGAACAGGGAGCGAAAGGCTGTTTACATTTTGTACAGAAACCAGAGGACAGTTATAAGAGTCGAGGGACATGAAAGGGAAGCAGTGGTTGGGAAGGGAGTGAGACAGGGTTGTAGTCTCTCCCCGATGTTATTCAATCTGTATATTGAGCAAGCAGTAAAGGAAACGAAAGAAAAATTCGGGGTAGGTATTAAAATCCAAGGAGAAGAAATAAAAAATTTGAGGTTCGCCGATGACATTGTAATTCTGTCAGAGACAGCAAAGGACTTGGAAGAGCAGTTGAACGGAATGGACAGTGTCTTGAAAGAAGGATATAACATGAACATCAACAAAAGCAAAACGAGGATAATGGAATGTAGTCAAATTAAATCGGGTGATGCTGAGGGAATTAGATTAGGAAATGAGACACTTAAAGTAGTAAAGGAGTTTTGCTATTTAGGAAGTAAAATAACTGATGATGGTCGAAGTAGAGAGGATATAAAATGTAGACTGGCAATGGCAAGGAAAGCGTTTCTGAAGAAGAGAAATTTGTTAACATCGAATATAGATTTATGTATTAGGAAGTGGTTTCTGAAAGTATTTGTTTGGAGTGTAGCCATGTATGGAAGTGAAACATGGACGATAACTAGTTTGGATAAGAAGAGAATAGAAGCTTTCGAAATGTGGTGCTACAGAAGTATACTGAAGATAAGGTGGATAGATCACGTAACTAATGAGGAGGTATTGAATAGGATTGGGGAGAAGAGAAGTTTGTGGCACAACTTGACTAGAAGAAGGGATCGGTTGGTAGGACATGTTTTGAGGCATCAAGGGATCACAAATTTAGCATTGGAGGGCAGCGTGGAGGGTAAAAATCGTAGAGGGAGAACAAGAGATGAATACACTAAGCAGATTTAGAAGGATGTAGGTTGCAGTAGGTACTGGGAGATGAAGAGGTTTGCACAGGATAGAGTAGCATGGAGAGCTGCATCAAACCAGTCTCAGGACTGAAGACTACAACAACAACAACAACAGCTTGAGGAACCCACATACCCAATGCCTGAATCTTCCCCATTGCATAAAAATGCGCACAACGGTGGAATGATCACAGCTGATCACATTTGCCAGTTCTCGAGTACACTGACGTGGATGAGTGGGGATTAACGCGTTTAGACGTTATTCATCAAACACAGAGCGTCTTCCTGAACGTAGCGAGTCACTAACGTGGAAACGATCCTTCTTAAAATGAGAAACCATTTTCTTGCTGTGCTCTGTACAACAGCACTATCCCCATTTACGGGGCAAATTTTTCTGGCCGCCTCCGCTGCTGTCGCCCTCTATTGAACTCAAACAGAAGAATATGTAGGAAATGTTGCGACTTCTCCAACTGACACTCTGTTTTCTACCGTCCACAGCTCCATCACTAATAACATTAATGTAAGCTCAAATACAAACAATGAACTACGAATAAAAATGACAATCGATAAAGAAACCCATAACAACCACAATACGAACATGAAAAAGAACAACTGTACCGACTTACACGCTAACCTAATAATTTCAAACCCTTACGAATCTTTTTCTCGGAGACATCCCCCCATAAAATGCTGAAAGGAAAAAGATTTATCGTCTACTACATTTTCCTTGACGATGCAGTAAAACTTGTTTACTATTAATTCCACTCGCAACACAATTTATAGACAGTATTTTCACATTTCCCTAAATGAACTAGTAAAATTCTTTCAGCGTTCGACAAATAGTTAAGGACATACGACATGGTAGACACTGGTATGCGTAACACACACGCTTCTGCTTACAATCTAGTACAAATTACCTAGAGTATGATCTATGGAGATGGTATCTGTTCTTTCGAACATTTCCGAAAGAACATATACCAGCGGTGACCGTGCAGCTCTCTAGAATGAAATGATAATTAAATCAAGACCCCATGCTGTCGACAGGCGTTGATATACATCAACGAGGACAATTGAAAATGTGTGCCCCGATCGGGATTCGAACCCGGGATGTCCTTCTTACATGGCAGACACTCTATCCATCTGAGCCACCGAGGGCACAGAGGATATTGCGACTGTAGGTATTTATCAAATGGTAGAAATGGCTCTGAGCACTATGGGACTTAACATCTGAGGTCATCAGTCCCCTAGAACTTAGAACTACTTAAACCTAACTAACCTAAGAACATCACACACACATGCCCGAGGCAGGATTCGAACCTGCGACCACAGTGGTCGCGCGGTTCCACACTGAAGCGCCTAGAACAGCTCGTCCACACGGGCCGACAGGGGTGTATCCCTTGCCACCTTAATGTAGTTAAGGCTGACCTGCCATTGACCTTCTTCTTCTGTGCGGACGCACACACATTGCCCGAACTGTTACGGGACTCAGTAACATTGTCTGCCGCGAGTAATGAGTGTAGTGGGCAGGGGCACTACGAATGTAGTGTGTGGACATCAAGCTGGGAATGTGGGTCTCACGGGGAGCGTGCTAGGGATAAATCCCTGCAGTCGCACCATCCTCTGTGCCCTCTGTGGCTCAGATGGATAGACGGCGCGGTAGCTCAGCGTCTTCGGTCTCAGAGCTGGTTGGCCTCTGCCATAAAAAAACTGAGTTGATGGAACCACAAACGAACTTGGATGGATTTCATATGACATCCGCAACGACCAAACACAACGATCAACAACGGACCAAAAAAAATAGACAGAGCCTCTGCCATGTAAGCAGGAGATCCTGGATTCGAGTCCCGAACGGGGCACACATTTTCAACTGACCCCGGTGATATATATCAACGCCTGTCGACACCTTAAGGTATTGATTTTATTATCATTTCAGATTATACTCATCCAGCGCTTGATAACGACAACACTTAGCGACTCGAAAAACCTTTTCCAACCTTTACTAAACTTTTTCTTCTTTACATGTTTGTCGTCAAATATTTAATACACTGGCGGAAAAAAAATCGCAACACCTAGAAGGAATTCTGCGACATAAACAAAATCTGGTAGCCGTTTCTCGAAATCTGAAAAATGATGTCCATTCCAGAATCACGCCTGTGGTATAAGAGCGCCGATGGTAGCCCAACTATGAGGATGCAAATCAGGTTTTCTTGAAATACACGCTGTTACGGTCATGAGCGTTAGTGGCCTTTTGAGACTGTACGTGCTAAGTTGATGTTAGTCAAGAATGCCTTTAGGGCGACAAAGACGCCATTATCAACAGCTAACTGAGCCTGAACGAGGTCGTGTAAGTAGGCTACGAAAGGCTGGATGGTCATTCTGTGATATCGCAGAAAGACTTGGCAGGAATGTAGCCACTGTACATTATGCTGGAGCGGTGGTCACGAGAATGTACGGTCGCAAGAAGACTGGGCTCAGGACGGCCATGCGGCACTACCGAGAAGGAAGACCATTGCGTTCGGCGTTTGGCTCTGGCGCATCGTAATGCATCCGCAGCAGCACTCTGAACAGCAGACGACATTACCGTGACACAACGATCTGTAACAAATCGGTTACAGCTCCGAGACAGACCCCCTGTATCGTGCATTCCACTGACTTCACGCCATCGCCACTTGCGATTTCGCATGTGTCAAGCTACAACTCATTGGAGGGCAGGGTGGAGGTCTGTTGTGTTTCCTGATGAAAGATGGTTCTGTCTCGAGGCCGTGATGGCCATTTATTGGTCAGAAGGAGACCATTTTAGGGCCTGCAACCAACCTATCTGCGTGCTATACACACTGAACCTACACCTGACAGTGCGGGTAGCCGCGCGGTCAGGCCGCCATGACACGGCTCGTGCCGCTACCCCCGTCGGAGGTTCGAGTCCTCCCTCGGGCATGCGTGTGTGTGTTCTCCGTAGTTTAAGTTAGATTAAGTAGTGTGTAAGCCTAGGGACCGATGACCTCAGCAGTTTGGTCCCATAGGAACTTACCACAAATTTCAAAATTTTTCCTACTTCTGAAATTATGGTCTAAGATGCGATTTCGTACGACAGGAAGACTACTCTCGTGGTTATACCTTGTACGTCAGTCTGACGATTTGACCTGTCGTGCTGCCATACCCACATACCGCCGTTGTAACCCAATATGTCCTGCGGGGTGTCGACGTGTTGCCTTGGCCTACTCAATCACCAGATCCGCCTCCAATCAAACATGTATGGGACATCATCGGACGACAGCTCCAGCCTGATCCACAAACAGAATTAACCGTCCCTGTATTGCCCGACCAGCTGCAACAGGGATGGAAGTCCAGCCCATGAAATAACAAGATCACCTGTACAACAAATTACACGCACGTTTCCATGCTTGAATTCACCGTTCTGGCGGTAACCGTGGTTATTAATGTACAAGCAGTTCACATACGGAATGGTTTATCTCGCGCTGACATTAACGTGTGATCTAGCTACTTTAATCACTTGAATACATTACCTAGACAAATGTATCCTCGAAATTTCATTTCTCTTCACTAATATTTTTGGCATTGCGATTTTTTTCCGACGGTGTATGTGAATTCATTTGTAATCAGATGTTTGAAGATGTTTTATATTTAAAATTTGATTTTTTTAAATTATAGGATTTACTGATTACTCTTTGAACCACTTAGGGTCGGTTGTACGAACTCCTGATGACAGCCAGTTACCTCTTATTCTCGTAAAAGCACGCGTTCTGCCGTGTACGAGTTCAGAATAAAACCTAAGCGTAGTATAAAGTCAGAATAAGCTATTGGCCGATTACAACCTGGGTGACAGACGTTATCTGGTGAATATATTTGACGAGTCCATTGCGGCAGAAGTAACTCTAAAATCGACCAATGATGACGAGATTTCGCAGAATGAAAACAGATACGAGAATGAGACGTAGACCCCGTTATTTCGAAGCCTATGTCGATTCAGTATTGCAAATTAGATTCTGTTTGTCGAGCCAATCCAATCTCAGTCTTTTAGATATTGTGGTTGATAAACTCAGACGTATGACCGGCAAAGACTCTGCACCTGCGTCATATCGTTTCTATGTTTGTAGGGGGCATCATTAACTTGGACACATCTACACTACGTGATCAAACGGATCCGGACACCTGCCTGATAATAACTTACACGTTCGTCGTGCTCTCCATCGGTGATGCTAGAATTCATTATTGTGTTGACCTACCCTTACTCTTGATGACAGCTTCCACTCTCGCAGGCATGCGTTCAATCAGGTGTTGAAAGGTTTCTTGGTGAATGGCAGCCCATTCTTCACGGAGTGCTGCACTGAGGAGAGGTATAGATGTCGGTCGGCGAGGCCTGGCACGAAGTCGGCGTTCCAAAACATCTCAAAGATGTTCTATAGTATTCAGGTCAGGACTCTGCGTAGGCCAGTCCATTACAGGGATGTTATTGCAGCGTAACTTCTCCGATGCATGCAGTGCGTTATGAACAGGTGGTCGATCGTGTTGAAAGATGCAGTCTCCATCCCCGAATTGTTGTTCAACAGTGGGAAGCAAGAAGGTGCTTAAAACATCAATGTAGGCCTGTGTTGTGATAGTACCACGCAAAACAATAAGAAGTGCAAGCCTCCTACATGAAAACCACGACCACACCATAACACCACGGCCTCCGAATTTTACTGTTGGTACTACACGCGCTGGCAGATGACGTTCACCGGGCATTCACAACACCCACATCGTGCCATCGGATCACCACATTGTGTACCGCTATTCGTCACTCCACACAATGTTTTCGAACTCTTCAATCGTCCAAAGTTTAAGCGCCGAACATCAAGCGAGGCGTTGTTTGGCATTTACCGGCCTGATGTGTGGCTTATGAGCAGCCGCTAGACTATGAAATCCAAGTTTTATCATCTCCCGCCTGTCATAGCACTTGCAGTGGATCCTGATGCAGTTTGCAATTCCTGTGTGATGATCTGGATAGATGTCTGCCTATTACACATTACGACCCTCTTCAACTGTCGGCGGGCTCTGTCAGTCAACAGACGAGGTCGGCCTGTACTCTTTTGTGCTGTGCTGTCCCTTCACGTTTATAATTCACTATCATATCGGAAACAGTGGACCTAGGGATGTAAGGAGTGTGGAAATCTCACATACAGACGTATGACGCAAGTGACACCCAATCACCTGACCACGTTCGAAGTCCACGAGTTCCCGGAACGCCCAATTCTCCTCTCTCACGATGTCTGATGACTAATGAGGTCGCTGATGTGGAGTACCTCGCAGTGGGCGGCTGCATAATGCACCTAACGTGAAAAACATATGTTTTTGCGGGTCTCCGGATACTTTTGATCACGTAGTGTATTTTCTTACTACAAAATTTCATACCATTACTCCGTGATAGAATGAAGACAAGATTTTTTCCACGTTTTATCTCGTAAATAAACTAACAGCAGGTCGAACATGTTTATGTTTCTGTGTTATCATTGCTACAGTATTTTCACAACTCGTGTTTTAATTAAGCAAAAGCTGTGTGAAAATACGCCTAGCGATAATGAAACAAAATACCCCCTCGTGAATTATAATTGGATGAAACGCGCAAACTTTTTTTCTTTCTCGTCTGATGCGACAGGTAGTAGCTAATAGTCCGCCAGCGAAAGTGTTTTTGCAGCAGAACATATTATTCCGCCCTCCCTCTTTATGGATTGTGATTTGTGTTAACACGTTAACTTTGTCTCATTTAGTGGAAATGTTATAACAGCAGGCTGATTAATGCTGAAAAGAAACAAATTTATATCACCTAGCAACAATTCAACCCTTTTACAGTTAGGTGTAAGATTATACTTAATCCACGGACAATATTTTTACTTCTCTACAAGTACTAAACGCCATATTAAGAAACGACGTTTCATATTTATTAACTTTTCTAATAATCGTGATAGATATTTACAATAACGTCATACTTAAAAAAAAAAGGAAAGTAATCGCGCATCAAATAAACTTCAGTTCACTAATAATATATGTGTCTTTATCACTGCTGAGTAAAAGCCATGAAGTATCACTGCTGATTGTTATTAAGATAGTAAGCCGAAGTACAATCTACACATCTTATTCAAAACTAGGCTGTGACTGAATATTGCTCACGTCACTTAGGTAGCCAACTAACAAATGTTCAAATGTGTGTGAAATCTTATGCGACTTAGCTGCTAAGGTCATCAGTCCCTAAGCTTACACACTAAACCTAAATTATCCTAAGGACAAACACACACACGCATGCCCGAGGGAGGACTCGAACCTCCGCCGGGCCAACTAACAAACCATACGTAATAACAATAATATAATAACTATGCTTTTTGGTACTTTTGCATATACGATAATAAGTAAATTGAGTTTTAATGTCTGTGGTACAGAGTGGTAAAAGTTATATTCTTGTTACTGATTACTTTCGATGAAGAAGCTTCATAACCATACATACTATGAAACTGCAATGCAGTTAGCGACATTGAGCCCTGTTGTCAGACAAAACATGGGTTCAGATTGAGACTTTCACTCTGCAGCGGAGCTTGCGCTGATATGAAACTTCCTGGCAGATTAAAACTGAGTGCCGGTCCGAGACTCGAACTGGGGAACTTTGCCTTTCGCAAGCGCTCTACCATCACAGCTACCCAAGCACGACTCACGTCCCCTCCACACAGCTCTAATTCCGGTAGTACCTCGTCTCCTACCTTCCAAACTTCACAGAAGTTCTTCTGCGAACCTTGCTGTACTATCACTGCCTTTCCTTGCCCCCGAAAGGCAAAGGTCCCGAGTTCGAGTCTCGGTCTGGCACATAGTTTTAATCTGCCAAGAAGTTTCATATCAGCGCACGTTCCGCTGCAGAGTGAAAATCTCATTCCGGAAACATTCGCCAGGCTGTGGCTAAGCCATGTCTCCGCAATATCCTTTCTTTCAGGAGTGCTAGTTCTGCAAGGTTCGCAGGAGAGTTTCTGTGAAGTTTGGAAGGTAGGAGACGAGGTACTGGCAGAAGTAAAGCTGTGAGGAAGGGGTGTGAGTCGTGCTTGGGTAGCTCAGATGGTAGAACACTTGCCCGCAAACGGCAAAGGTCCCGAGTTCGAGTCTCAGTCCGTCACACCGTTTTAACCTGTCAGGAAGTTTCAAAACACGGGATGTTTTCACAGTCATAAATGGCCGTCTTTAGAATGTCATTTATTACAATTTTATGACTCAGTGGTAAAATTTAACGCTGTAAATTAGTGAAACAGGGCTAGATTTTGACTTAATAGCGTTTCAGATGTAATATGAAAGCTTGTAACTTACATTTTTTTCTAATTTATTTGAGATTCGTTTTGCGCAGTGCGCAACTTTAATTATATTTTAAGTGAGTCAGTCAAAAGCTTTTCAAACTAGAGCAAGCGCTTAAAGACATCACAGTAGGCATTAATTTAATTATTGACCTTCGTGAGATTACTTATCAGTGACAAAGGTAGGGATGTCTTCTAAAAAAGATATAATGCTGGAACAGTAAAGCCACATTTATAAATACCATTTCAATCAGATTTATGTAATATATTCCACGGTGCAGGATTATTGCATTAAAAACCCAGCAATGGAATTAGAAAATACAGTTCTTACCTACGTCACTTGCACCACTTCTAGGGAAAATAAACGAATTATTCTTCTGCAGACGTAAGTTTACGATAATCTACCCACAGCAAACTGACGCAACATCAAATATCATTCGAGCTAAAAAGCACAAACAATGTACTCGAAATTACTGAGACATGTTCTGAGTCGCTTGTTTATACCACCAACCAAGAAGAGCACTAAATAACAACTAAACTACACTGAATGCCGGTTTCCAGTTTTAGGAAACAATATTAATAAGATATCTACAACCGTGGCCTTCTTCAGATGATAGGCTGTTTCACAATAATTTACACGGCAGATTCGCTGGTCTTTCGTCTTCTTCAACACAGTGGAGATTCTGGATGGGATGCTCAGCGTTTAGCCCAGCAGTTGGTACCTTCGTGATCGTAGATGTCTGGACAGTTGTTTAGCATCATATACCCAACTGGCACGTTCACATAAGTCATGTTAACACATACAGTAAATGTATGATCACACATCCACACAAAAAAATAAAAATCAACCTCCTTATGTAGTAACACAATATTGATCACAGTGGATTAGTGTGTACAAGTAAGAATATACATACGAAGTGTGTTCAAAAAGTAATGGGAAATGTCAAACTTAACTTGTTGTATTAATATACATTCTTACATTCATCAGTCATGCTTATCTGTTACTTAATGTTTTATTTTATTGGCGTTTTATGTGATCTCAGTCAAGTGTAGAACTGCTAAAACTTCACTTTTGTACTCTGATCTTCACATAATTATTTAATGGCAGCTTCTTTGGATTCGGTGATGAAGACAGTCAAATTTGATTCTGAGGTCCTCGATTTGTATTGCTGTACATAACTTCTTGTGTCAATGTGCCATTGCATTTTTATGTTTTTATATTTTTTTTTATTTTATACTATCTTGGCAATTATAATTTTCCGTGGTAACTACTTTAATTTCCCACATTTTTGCAGTTTCTTCAGTTTTAATCTACATGTGGGAAATTAAGGAGATGGGACCTGGATAAACTGAAAGAACCAGAGGTTGTACAGAGTTTCAGGAAGAGCATAAGGGAACAATTGACAGGAATAGGGGAAAGAAATACAGTAGAAGAAGAATGGGTAGCTCTGAGGGATGTAGTAGTGAAGGCAGCAGAGGATAAAGTAGGTACAAAGACGAGGGCTGCTAGAAATCCTTGGGTAACAGAAGAAATATTGAATTTAATTGATGAAAGGAGAAAATATAAAAATGCAGTAAATGAAGCAGGCAAAAAGGAATACAAACGTCTCAAAAATGAGATCGACAGGAAGTGCAAAATGGCTAAACAGGGATGGCTAGAGGACAAATGTAAGGATGTAGAAGCTTATCTCACTAGGGGTAAGATAGATACTGCCTACAGGAAAATTAAAGAGACCTTTGGAGAGAAGAGAACCACGTGTATGAATATCAAGAGCTCAGGTGGCAGCCCAGTTCTAAACAAAAAAGGGAAGGCAGAAAGGTGGAAGGAGTATATAGAAGGTTTATACAAGGGCGATGTACTTGAGGACAATATTATGGAAATAGAAGAGGATGTAGATGAAGACGAAATGGGAGATACGATACTGCGTGAAGAGTTTGACAGAGCACTGAAAGACCTGAGTCGAAACAAGGCCCCCGGAGTAGACAACATTCCATTAGAACTACTGACGGCCTTGGGAGAGCCAGTCATGACAAAACTCTACCAGCTGGTGAGCAAGATGTATGAGACAGGCGAAATACCCTCAGACTTCAAGAAGAATATAATAATTCCAATCCCAAAGAAAGCAGGTGCTGACAGATGTGAAAATTACCGAACTATCAGTTTAATAAGCCACGGCTGCAAAATACTAACGCGAATTCTTTACAGACGAATGGAAAAACTGGTAGATGCAGACCTCGGGGAAGATGAGTTTGGATTCCGTCGAAATGTTGGAACACGTGAGGCAATACTGACCTTACGACTTATCTTAGAAGAAAGATTAAGAAAAGGCAAACCTACGTTTCTAGCATTTGTAGACTTAGAGAAAGCTTTTGACAATGTTGACTGGAATACCCTTTTTCAAATTCTAAATGTGGCAGGGGTAAAATACAGGGAGCGAAAGGCTATTTATAATTTGTACAGAAACCAGATGGCAGTCATAAGAGTCGAGGGGCATGAAAGGGAAGCAGTGGTTGGGAAAGGAGTGAGACAGGGTTGTAGCCTCTCCCCGATGTTATTCAATCTGTATATGGAGCAAGCAGTAAAGGAAACAAAAGAAAAATTTGGAGTAGGTATTAAAATTCATGGAGACGAAGTAAAAACTTTGAGGTTCGCCGATGACATTGTAATTCTGTCAGAGACGGCAAAGGACTTGGAAGAGCAGTTGAACGGAATGGACAGTGTCTTGAAAGGAGGATATAAGATGAACATTAACAAAAGCAAAACGAGGATAATGGAATGTAGTCAAATTAAATCGGGTGATGCTGAGGGAATTAGATTAGGAAATGAGACACTTAAAGTAGTAAAGGAGTTTTGCTATTTAGGAAGTAAAATAACTGATGATGGTCGAAGTAGAGAGGATATAAAATGTAGACTGGCAATGGCAAGGAAAGCGTTTCTGAAGAAGAGAAATTTGTTAACATCGAATATAGATTTATGTATTAGGAAGTCGTTTCTGAAAGTATTTGTTTGGAGTGTAGCCATGTATGGAAGTGAAACATGGACGATAACTAGTTTGGACAAGAAGAGAATAGAAGCTTTCGAAATGTGGTGCTACAGAAGAATACTGAAGATAAGGTGGATAGAGCACGTAACTAATGAGGAGGTATTGAATAGGATTGGGGAGAAGAGAAGTTTGTGGCACAACTTGACTAGAAGAAGGGATCGGTTGGTAGGACATGTTTTGAGGCATCAAGGGATCACAAATTTAGCATTGGAGGGCAGCGTGGAGGGTAAAAATCGTAGAGGGAGACCGAGAGATGAGTACACTAAGCAGATTCAGAAGGATGTAGGTTGCAGTAGGTACTGGGAGATGAAGCAGCTTGCACAGGATAGAGTAGTATGGAGAGCTGCATCAAACCAGTCTCAGGACTGAAGACAACAACAACAACAACAACTACTTTAAAGCATGTGTTTGGTGTGATACATTTGTGAAAATTTTCATGAGTTTTTTTATCGATTTAACGTCTTTTCTCCTTGATATTGTCACGTTGTCCACTTTTATATAATGTACATCTGCCGTTGATGATTGTTCAGAACCAAAACTAGTTGCAAAATAAAATATGTAACATTATAACAGACAGCACAGTTTTATGCATTTTTAGGGAGTGGCTAGATTTTTCTTTCATTTTTTGTTTTGGTAAACATGTCAGGTTTATAGTGTTAGCCATATCCGATATTATGTTTTCAGCTGGTCGAAAGATTGCGTGTGTTTTCATAGTATCAGTGATAATTAATTTTGTTTTAAAATGGATCACAGAATTTGTAATAAAGTTTTTTATAAGAAAGAAATAAACTGCAAAAATGTTTTAGAAATGTTAAATATTGCTCTAGGTGTTTCTTCCATGAGTAAAACAAGGATTTTGAGTATAAAAGGATTTTGAAAAAGGCGGTGGAGACGTTGCTGACCCTCCTGCGCGCCCTAGCTCATCCCCATTCGGTGAAGTGAAAGAAAATTATTATGAACTATCACCGAATCACAATCAGAGATTGTGACCATATTAGCATAAAGATGACCATATTAGCATTAAACTGACCCGTGCCACAATTTGTTTGGGATGTTTTGCATACGAAACGTGTGACAGTAAAAGTTGTTCAAAAAGAATAGAGGACGTTCGCTGCTCAAAAGTCAACGACGATGCCTTGTTATTGAAACGGGCCATAAAAGATGATGACCATGGGTTTACGGATAAGATTTCGAAACCAAAGTTCAATCGTCCCGGCAGAAGGATTTTGCTTCGTCAAGACCGAAAAAAGTTCGAAAAGCTGGTCAAATGTGAACATTATGCTTACTATGTTTACCAGTTTTAGTGGGACATTTGTTCTTGCCGAAAGTCGAGCTATCAATAAGATTATTACTTACATACGTGTTCGATCAATCCAGAAAAAAGGTCTGGTTTTGTGATGAAACGATTCATAGCTTTTATATCACGATAATGCACTTGCTAATACTACATTGCTACTTCGTGGATTTTGGGGCAAAAAAAAACTGTAATGTCGTCCCAGTCTTGATATTCGTCAGACATGGCATCACTTTTTACCTCTAACTTTTATTATATATTTTTGTACATTTTCATCCAGGCGATATACTCCTCCCATGCATTCATTATAAAGAGAAACGTAATGTGATCGATCAGTTTTTATTGTACCGTTGCCATTCTATCCAGAATTCTTCAGCCGTTCCAACAAAATAATAGAAATTAGGAAGTTGTCCAAAATGAGATTACAATTACTGCTTTTTCCCATCTAGAGAAGATCCATGGCAACAGTTCCTCCATAACTATGCATTAGAATACCATTGCCAGTTTCTACGCCTTGATTTGGAACAGGCTGCACTAAACAGCCAGGACCAGGAGAAAGACAGCAAGCTTTACAACCGAATCTACACTCCTGGAAATTGAAATAAGAAAACCGTGAATTCATTGTCCCAGGAAGGGGAAACTTTATTGACACATTCCTGGGGTCAGATACATCACATGATCACACTGACAGAACCACAGGCACATAGACACAGGCAACAGAGCATGCACAATGTCGACACTAGTACAGTGTATATCCACCTTTAGCAGCAATGCAGGCTGCTATTCTCCCATGGAGACGATCGTAGAGATGCTGGATGTAGTCCTGTAGAACGGCTTGCCATGCCATTTCCACCTGGCACCTCAGTTGGACCAGCGTTCGTGCTGGACGTGCAGACCGCGTGAGACGACGCTTCTTCCAGTCCCAAACATGCTCAATGGGGGACAGATCCGGAGATCTTGCTGGCCAGGGTAGTTGTCTTACACCTTCTAGAGCACGTTGGGTGGCACGGGATACATGCGGACGTGCATTGTCCTGTTGGAACAGCAAGTTCCCTTGCCGGTCTAGGATTGGTAGAACGATGGGTTCGATGACGGTTTGGATGTACCGTGCACTATTCAGTGTCCCCTCGACGATCACCAGAGGTGTACGACCAGTGTAGGAGATCGCTCCCCACACCATGATGCCGGGTGTTGGCCCTGTGTGCCTCGGTCGTATGCAGTCCTGATTGTGGCGCTCACCTGGACGGCGCCAAACACGCATACGACCATCATTCGCACCAAGGCAGAAGCGACTCTCGTCGCTGAAGACGACACGTCTCCATTCGTCCCTCCATTCACGCCTGTCGCGACACCACTGGAGGCGGGCTGCACGATGTTGGGGCGTGAGCAGAAGACGGCCTAACGGTGTGCGGGATCGTAGCCCAGCTTCATGGAGACGGTTGCGAATGGTCCTCGCCGATACCCCAGGAGCAACAGTGTCCCTAATTTGCTGGGAAGTGGCGGTGCGGTCCCCTACGGCACTGCGTAGGATCCTACGGTCTTGGCGTGCATCCGTGCGTCGCTGCGGTCTGGTCCCAGGTCGACGGGCACGTGCACCTTCCGCCGACCACTGGCGACAACATCGATGTACTGTGGAGACCTCACGCCCCACGTGTTGAGCAATTCGGCGGTACGTCCACCCGGCCTCCCGCATGCCCACTATACGCCCTCGCTCAAAGTCCGTCAGCTGCACATACGGTTCACGTCCACGCTGTCGCGGCATGCTACCAGTGTTAAAGACTGCGATGGAGCTCCGTATGCCACGGCAAACTGGCTGACACTGACGGCGGCGGTGCACAAATGCTGCGCAGCTAGCGCCTTTCGACGGCCAACACCTGTGCCGTGCGTGTGATCATTGCTTGTACAGCCCTCTCGCAGTGTACGGAGCAAGTATGGTGGGTCTAACACACCGGTGTCAATGTGTTCTTTTTTCCATTTCCAGGAGTGTATTTGACTTAGTATGCAAGTGTTGTTTTGTTCCATTCCTTCCTCAATACGTTATCGTTGCCACAAACGCTAACAAATTTACGTCCCCATGATAAAACTTTTCAGTTTTCATTCAGTGATTGCCACAAAGACCAAACTTTAGAGAATGTATTATCTGGATCCCAGTTATCGTTGTCTGAAACGTGAATGTGTCTCATAATTTACATAGATCTGTTGCAGGTCGTAGTATTAGAAACAGCGATGTTCTGCTACTCGTCACGCTTATCCCAATATATCTTCAATCTCGGAAGCTGAGAATAACCAGGTACAAGTGGAAATGCAGAAAATACTTTCAGTTCATTGATAATAGTGCCTAGCTGCATGTTTTTTAGTTCTCATGGCGTGTTGGCTGGCTTCATTAAAGAAAAGCTGTAATACCTTTTTTGAAATTAATGACCCTAGAGTCCACTTCTTCCCTTGGTCAGCGCAGAACCATGTCCTCTGTAAACAGCACTTCATATTTTGTATTGCCTTCGATTTCTGTTGCAAGTAAGAGAGCCTTGTGGAAGCATTACCAGTTTCTTCCAAATCACTGTTTTCTACAAAGGGTATTCCATGAGCTGCACTACCTTCACTTGTACCAAGCAAATTTTCTGCAGCAAACCGTTTTCACTTTACTGCCAACTATAGTCATAATTTTACCTTCTGTTTCTGGTGTGAATTGTTTGCCAGAGAGATGGTCAAGATTTTCCTCTACTTCATCGCAACTATTCTCATATGAGACGTCTCCAATTTGTGGAAGGGCTGTAAAAACATATGCTTTGAGTAGGCAGGATTCTCCTCTGCTATCATGTTCAGTA
Source organism: Schistocerca gregaria (assembly GCF_023897955.1). Taxonomy (NCBI): domain Eukaryota; kingdom Metazoa; phylum Arthropoda; class Insecta; order Orthoptera; family Acrididae; genus Schistocerca; species Schistocerca gregaria. Next base: position 203,431,660 of record NC_064926.1, read on the forward strand.
GCTCATGTAAAGCGTACTTAAATTAATAACAATAATATGAGACCCTCTCGGAACTGCTATTCCAAAAATTGTACAAGGATTTTTATTGCGGATCTGGCACTCTGGCGTAAGTGTATAATATATTGTAGAGAGTAATTTGAAGGCCATGACACTGATGTAGACGAATAATCAAAATTCCTTTAAAAAATCCCGTTACTTTTCAAACACACATGATATTTCCATCCACTACAAAATGGTTGGTTACAGCGGCTGCACATTTTCTTATTGCTATTGACTGCCATCAAATATTATGCTCTAACAAGTTCTAGTGATTGTATAATCGAAAACCGAATAATAAAAGAATACATTGTACGTTGTAGGCTTTACTGTGTTTTATTAAAATGTTTTGACATCTTTATATTTTATAAAATCATTGAATGTTGCGTGATCTCATGCCTTGTTTCGTTTAATGAATAGTTTGCATTGCCCATGTTATTACTTGATGTATGTCATTCAATACCTTACCTGTATTTTATAACGTTGCTATCTGGTTACCTTACATTCTTCTTCAAATAATGTATTCTTACCAAGTACTTTCCTGCATATGTAATGCGTATAAATGTTTTCGAGTTGTACATTTTGACACCTCTACATAGCCAGTATTGAATATTTTTGTTGACTTTTTCTTTTAGTTTCTGCCTAAAAAATGAAAAAAAATCCTTTGTATTAAACGTCATTAAGTTGCTCTCTATCCGTTACCTTCAAATACTGGTGATGTACAATAATGTTTACAGTAGCTCATACTTTTATTCGGTGCATGACTTGGAATTATTTAACCTGTATTTTCCGGCCATTGCTGCTTGGATTCATTCGTGTTTCTTTGCGCAATGTGATTTATGCTATGTTTTCGTTTAATGTTAGATATATATACATGGCTTTGAGAAGGAATTTTTCTCAGTCTGGAACCGCGCGACCGCTATAGTCGCAGGTTCGAATCCTGCCTCGGGCATAGATGTGTGTGATGTCCTTAGGTTAGTTAGGTTTCAGTAGTTCTAAGTTCTAGGGGATTGATGACATCAGATGTTAAAGTCCCATAGAGCTCAGAGCTATTTCAACCATTTTTCTCATTTTTGTGTGTTCATTACTATAGCAATGAATTTTAAGTGTACTCACAGACCTATATCTTTATCGATTCTTGTTATCACTTCCCACCTACCTTGGTATAATAAAAGGCAGACTTATAGTCACAGATTTGTTTATCATAAATTATCATCTGGTTCCACTGATCTATCACGGATAATGTAAACTTAAAATATTTTTGACATCTTTATTTTTATGAATCATTCATCTGTACAACATGGCACTAAGCTGATCTCTGTACATCCATACTCAACCTTAAGTCACTGACGACCTACATTACAATACCTTCGTTAAGTCTGGCACTCTAGTAACACATATATTATTTCTCTGTCGTTATTTCGTTATATTTATACTTTCATTAATGATTTTAATGTACTGTGAATAATATATATGTCCTTAAATGATCTTTGGTCACCGATTACGGAGCACACGATATTTCAACTAAGTCTGGTACATGTGTAATTGCACATAGCTATCAATAGGTTCAAAATGTTTGGAAGTAAGTGCATCTTTGAGAACCTCATAACAGCTGTTTTGGCTGTCACACTGCAGCAATTAGTGTATGATGGAGTACGACTTCTGATTTCATGTTTGTGACATAAAAGAATGTGATGAACACGATGTGCAATACATGTCATAGCAAATGTAAGTAATGTTATTGCACTGTAAATCTGGTCAAGTCAATGTTACTTAAGGACTGTTTTATTTGTACATGACAATCGATGCAGACATGCTTTTCCACGCTGGTTTATTCCAGGTGCTCGATAATGGCTCATGGTCGAAATTAGCTAATAGCACGATTTTAATAAAGCCCAATATAGCCTACAATGGACAATGTATTCTTTTATTAAACGATTAGATGCTGTGGATCCCCACGGAAGCAAAATCTTCACTAACAGCGAATATTTCTTGGTGCTTACGGATTGCCACTCGTAGTAAATAAGTTGCACGAATGAGAGACCGCTGTTTCTGGTATGAAATGCACTTACAGGGAGGATATGAGAACTTCAGATGCGAACAACAGGCCTGGTAGCGCACCGCACTCGGGACGCGTCCACTGCTGTAATTAGGGAATGTGTACTGCCCCACCTTTTAGATACACGTATACTTTATGAACACGCTCTAACAGCACTGCAGTACTTAGGTGGAAAGCAAGTCAGGCAATGTAGCTCATTCTCGTAAGAGTACAGTAAGTTGCCCTGACGAGACCTCGCCTACATTCAACGACTTGAAGTAATCGTCTGTACTAAGACGACGTCACGTAAGATTTAATATTCAGCTTCTCATGCTCTAAATCACACTACAGCTCGCTACGACACCACTATCTTCGAAGGGGTGGACACATTAACATTCTTCGTGAGATAATGGGATCAGTGTTTGCTCTCTGTATCTATCAGGGTTTACTTGGTTCGAAAGATAAACTACCACCAAAGCTACCATCAGACTCCAGAAAAATAACAAACGTAAGAGTCTATGGTGAGTAGGTCTAAGGCTCAGCAGTCATGGACTGTGCGGCTGGTCCCGACGGAGGTTCGAGTCCTCGCTCGGGCATGGGTGTGTGTGTTTGACCTTAGGATAATTTAGGTTAAGTAGTGTATAAGCTTAGGGACTGATGACCTTAGCAGTTAAGTCCCGTAATATTTCACACACATTTGAACATTTTTTGAAAATATGAACCCTACAGATTTTCGCCTATACTCTTAGGAAAATTGGCAGTTACTTTATACATGCGAGTGGCTTTAGAAACCAAAAGAGAAGGCGCTGGTTGGGGGAAGATGTAACCAGTACTCATCAAGAATTCACACACATCTTTTCTATGGTGAGTAGAGATGACAGCAACATACCGTGAAGATTATTCTGTGTACTCTAACAACACAACTAAACACTTTCTCAACAACGTAGGTACCAGAAACGGTTTCCTATATAACTGGCGAATAATTCATATAGATCCGTTCCCTGTTGAAGTTGCTTCTCTTTTAAACTTTCAACGAATAATCGTATATACACTCGATCAATGTGGACGTTATAAATTTTGACACAAAGCAAAGGGTACGTTCACAAGGAGAAGATATGATTTTGTACTGTTTATCTCTCGTTGTCACTCAACAATAACTTCCATAAGTAGCACCCTTTTACAACAATATTCTTGACTATTGAAATTTTATCATAATAAACTGTTTTGTTAATCTTTGCCTGTCAGAATTAAATGGAATAAATTTTCATTTATAATTAATGTCTATTCAGTAATACGCAAACTTGCTTTCCCTGCATAAAGATTAATTATCTTTCTTTTCGTTAGAAGTTGTTCACTGAGAAATACTATCCCTTCTCTTTAATTTATCTGAACTTTGTTGTTACCAGTATCCAAGTCTTTTACTTCATTGCCCTTTGGATTTACTTTATTCCGAAAACATATATATTTAAGATATTACTCTGCTTTCGAATAAGTCTTTGATTATTTTTTTCCTGTAATGGTTAGGAGATAAAGTAAAAGCCGGGTACTGACTTTTTCAGTTTAAAGCCTTTTTTTTTCCTGAAATTAAATCATTTACAGGTATATTATGTCATGTGCCTAGGGCCTCCCGTCGGGTAGACCGTTCGCCGGGTGCAAGTCTTTCGATTTGACGCCACTTCGGCGACTTGCGCGTGGATGGGGATGAAATAATGATGAAAACAAAACAACACCGAGTCCCTGAGCGGAGAAATTCTCCGACCCAGTCGGGAATCGAACCCAGGCCCTTAGGATTGACATTTTGTCGCGCTGACCACACAGCTACCGGAGGCGGACATTTACAGGTACAAGTCAGCGTTTTATTTTACGAGTGCCGGTTCTCTATTCAAAACCCCACTAAGCCGAAATGTAATTAAAAAATCCCTCAATGTCACTTCCACTTTTCAGCTGTATGAACTTCAGATAATCAGATAAAGCTCAATTACTTCAGGCGTTGCCTTCCGCGACCCACTAATATTTATAGCTCAAAACACAGCACTCGATGGCCTCTTTCAGAGAGAAATAGCGTATTCTCTAATAAATGGTTCTTAATTTGTCGTTTAGGGACAAGGGGGAAAGCTATCAAATTCTCAATAAACTTCCGACTGTTTCTCAATAAATAACTGTTACATAGGACAATCGTTCACTTTAATGTAGACTACAAAATTCAGTGCATCCAACGAGATTTCCGGAGTTTACTATATTGCGACACTCACGCTGAAGTCACACAATAAATACCAACCAAATATCCCTACGTTACTACTCCTCAGTGCTTGCATTCGCCTACACCACCTCAATAACACAATGCAACGCTACTGCCCCTTAGTGCGTGCTTTAATCCTCAACCACAAAATAACCAAACGACTTCGCTTGAACACATCTCTTCACATACACTATCTAACAGAAAATCTCATTAAAAATATTGAAACACGTTTCGCCTACCATCGCGTGGCTATTAAGCGGCACAACGCACCATAGATCACAACTAAGAGAAATTCATCTCACACTTCAGTAAATCGGAACTTTCCCTATACCTGGCGAGTCTACACTCTACCAAAATCGGCAAAATAACCATTTTCTACAACCGATAATCTTCTCAAAATATCTCTCTAAACGACTTAGAACCGCTTTGAACACACTTTTCTATCCCCATTGCAGAATAAAGGTGAATACAGACTAGTCTGACGTGACGTGGGAACACGTGGGCTCACGTCATAATGGGCGTGATATAAAAATGAAGTACAGGGTTTTGTGCGGATATGTTTATATTGAGATGACGTGACGTCGGAACGCGTTAGATGATGCAGTCTGACGCATCTCTCGCCTTATCACGCGTGGAAAGAGTATCAAAAGATCTAGATTTTTCGTCAGTAGTGGGAAGGCGCCAGAAGAGTCAAGTGGTTTCTTCCAGTTCTTATTTGAAGATAGAGGAGATGTTGACTGAGTACGTTCGGTCAAATACGGTGCTGCATGACCCTACAAACCGGGAATATCGTAACCAGCATTCTAGGAAAGAGGGTTGGGACGAAATAGGAGAAAGAACTCAGCATTCCAGATTAGTGAAAACAGTTATTTTTCCATATATTTTATTAGTTTGTTATTTTTTGACAATTTATAATAGTTCAATATGGGTTATATTTGATATTGATAGAAAAAAAGTATCAATCAATATCAAATAAACCCAAATATTAATTTAACAGATATTTATTATATAAATTAGGCTGTATGAATTTATAACTAAAAATTATACCCATAATTGAAATTGAAACTAGGTTATATTGAACTTAAAACGGTCGGTTATAACGAATGCGCCTTTTAAATAAATAATACTGGACTGTCACGGAGCAACTTTACCCTTTCGAAAGGAGTGCCATTCCCAAGGACAACTTACCGGACCATAATCAGAAACGAAGTACTTTTTAAACTTATCTCTGGTGAAGGCCGTTACTCTCGCGAAATTTCTACGAATGGGTTCGAGGTTGTCTACACCACGAATGTGTTCACTTTCCATTCGAATTTGTTCTACGAAAGGGGAAATATTGATTTATATATTCGGAAGCATGTTGTGTAGACAGGTGGAAGATAAAATTATTATACCGGCAGTTTCTGGTTTAGCTTCAATAGGCTTTAGAAATATTCTCCAGCGACCAGCTAGAATTCTGGACGCATTTTCTACAATCCGTCGAGGTCCTGAATGGCGGTAGTTGTATACCTTCTCTTCGTCGCTTTTAATCGCTGTTTCGCTGTATGGGCCCATCAAAAAAGTTCAAATGTGTGTGAAATCTTATGGGACTTAACTGCTAAGGTCATCAGTCCCTAAGCTTACACACTACTTAACCTAAATTATCCTAAGGACAAACACACACACCCATGCCCGAGCGACGACTTCGAACCTCCGCCGGTACCAGCCGCACAGTCCATGACTGCAGCGCCTGAGACCACTCGGCTAATTCCGCGCGACATGGACGCATCAAGTAGATTTTACAAGGGAAAGCTACATCTGCAACAATTACTTCTCCATTGCTGGTAGTAGCTCTTTGTCTTGTAAAACTGTCTTGTGGAACAACGTATTTGTTGCTTTCAAGTCTTTCAAGCCTCTGTAGTTATAGTACAATGAACTAGCATCAGTTGGACATCAGATCTGAGCGTGCTTGCCTTCCAAAGTTCCTATGCAGTGTGGACAGTTGCACTTCTCATCACAATCCTTGGCGATCTGTTTCCATACTTCTTTGTTTGTTTCTGGAATGTAAATCGGTTGTAAAGTTTTCCAAATTACCTCGCAACACTTTTTAACGATGTCTTCAGTAGTTGAAAATCCAATCCGAAAAGAAAATGTTCTGTAAGAATTTCCAGTTGTCAAGTACCTGTGGACAACGAAAAAGAAGCCCAATTATTGAAGTATTACTCTTTACGTTGTCCTTTGGCAACCAGGGACCTTTTATTGTCTTTGGGCTCCAAAGGAGAATAAATGAATAACTAATAGATAACTAAAGATTAACCTAGAATTCTAAATTAATTTCTCTGTCTAGGTACTAATTGTAGTGACGATTGCAATAAACTACGGAATGCGTACATCCAGACTAAACACCGCAGAGTCACAAAATGAGGTCAGGTAGCAAAGAGTTTGAGCAAATGGAAATTTGAACATGAACTGGCTTTTTGAATCCAGAAAAACTCGAGGAAATGCTGAAGTGACTTTGTAAGGTGTCAGGCAAATCCAACACCTTCCATGAAAACCCTGACATAATAAGTAAATCTAGTAGTATGTCACATAGCTCTGAATAAATCGTGACATGAAATTAACCAAAGTAATACGAGTAACGAGTGAGCAAATGGAATACCACAGACTAACACAAGAATGCCTAAATGCATGTTGTACTTTCCCACTGTGAGACCGACGCAGTTCCGAGGGGAGAAACGAGAACAGAAGCCGAGAGCAGAACCGTGTTAAGCTAGAAGGCCCTACGATAAGGGACGGACTGGAAACACACGCTGCCAGCCTACCTGTACGAGTACCAACCGCACGTTTTAGCGTGAGACTTTTTCGCGTCTCAGGTACGTCAAGGACGACCCCCCAGCCCATGTTAAAAGATACAGCCCTCCAGAAGAACAGTATAGATCTTACGATAACGCTAAAAGGACCACAACAGCTGCAGGTTTTAGCGTGAGAGTTTTTCGCGTCTCTGTTACGTTGCAAACTTTAAAGACATTGCCCCACCACGAAAAGTATAACGTTTCTCATTGGATAGACAGAATTTTTGTAGGAGGAGCTTAAGGTTAACATTGAGACCCTGATTGGTCAAATAAAAACATAACCAGATAGTTTTTTTTAAACTAAACTCGGTAAATTGTAGTAAGGAGAAGTTAGAGGAGAGTTTCTTCCGAGATGGCGAGGCGAGCGGAGCTGTGCTGCCCGCCGCTGCCCTGACGCTGCCTAAACACCGACAAGGTAATGAACGCATGCGATGCCGCATTTTTGAGCGCATAAGGCTTCACTCAAAACTGCAGAAGTCTCATCTGTTACACCCCCTTTTTGCGTAATACTAGTGTCGATCGTTAATTAAAACTCATGGTGCTCACATTTGCCGCTTGAAGAAAAGATCTGAAACGCGATGATTTTTCTTTTATATAGTTATTGAGAAGCCACATCAACCACTGTAATTTACGACAAGTTAAATAAGTAATTAAAGATAATTGAGGGTCACTGTAGACCATTTTGATAGTTTTCTCTTTTGTGAAACTTAAATTAAACCTAGATTATAGATGTGATATGGCATAGGTCATCCTTCGATCGATTGCAGAAGTTGGAAACCTATTCAGGGAATATTCGTTCACATTTTTGTTGAACGCAGTTGGTTTTTACCATTCTGTATTAAAACATTTCCTTTTATCAATAGTGCAATTTATAAATGATGTTTTGTGAGTAGAATAAAATTTCCAATGGTAAACTTAACTGCTTTTTCGACGTTATTTTACCAGATAACTAAAAATAGGAAAGCCTTGAATCCTTTCCACTAAATTTAGTTAGTATTAAGATTCTTTTACAGGGAGTGCAGTGGAGCTGACGCTTAGATTATTTACTATTTGGTTATATCATCGCTAGTCTCACTGAAATCTTCTGAATTCTACATGTCATGTGTGGTCTGGCGTCTCCTTACCAGCAACAGGTCCCAGGGTCAAACTAGTCAATTCCCTAAAAAAAAACACGCTCAGAGTGTTGTTGCGCGAAAGTGGTAGGGAGACACGATATAGAACAAACAGACACCACCATGAATGTTTAGAAAATGGCGACCCTGCCAGGATGGTAAAATACCATGATTGAAGGTCGACCACATGCCTAACTAGGTCAGAAAAATACCTGCTAAAAATTTTTCGTAGTAAAAATTTTTTTTCTAAAGTTATACACAGTCGAAAACAGTAGCTGCAGCGATAGATAGTAATAAAGTATTCAACAAATAGTGAAACATTGTAGCAGTGGCAATAGCATAATTAAGTTATGAATTTTGAAAATTGTTAGAATTAAGTTTTCTCCTGATTGCAAGCCCAGAGGCGGCGGATACATCGTTGACAAGTTGGTTCTGACCCAACAAGTAAGTGAATGGTTTGTCAAGTCGTGTGAATAAAACGTTTATGAAACGCGTGAGATCGTATGAGCGCATGTTGACGTGAATTGCTTTTAAAACAGAAAATAAGGGATTCGGAAAGATTAGCAATGGCAGATCGAGACCTTGACCGAATTGAGGTAGAGACCCAGCATGAAAATGGACAGAGAATAGAGTACAGTACAACAGAAGATGCAGTATCGCGAGAAATAGGACTTATTACGCACCTTAACGAGGATAATGTACACCAAGGCACAGAAAACCTAGGTCAGCATACGACAGAGGAGCGGGAAAGTAGTGAGACAGTCGATGAAGATTCTAACTTACGTCTTGAATACGTAGAACCTATGGTACAAGTAATCAAAGCTCCCTCACCACAGAGGACAAGGAATGCGAGCAGAAACGTGTCACAACAGAGGTCAATGCAATCGGTTGCGAACCAACAATTGGGCGAAAGCACAGAGCGTAGGACATCGGAAGAAAACACAATAGGACCCACCAATCTGGCAGAATTATTACAACAAATTACGGAAATCATGACAAGGCAAAATAAAGACATAGTGAACCAAATTCAAATTCATAATGTAGAAACCACGAGACAAATGCGTGAGATTAAAGAACAAAACAAAAAAATTCAGTTACACCTAAGTCATATTGAAGACGAGGCAAAAGACTCTCGAGAAGTGATAGGAAACTTAATAACAGGTTACAATCAATTGAGAACAGACATTGACAAGGTACAAGTGGACGTACAAACACTGCGTAATGACACTGAGAACGAGATCAAAACATTACGTAAACTAAAGAAACAGATACACGAAATCACTAGACAAGCAGCAGGTACAGCGCGTGAAATTGTTGAAAACAGTGTGTTACACAAACGTATCACAAAAGCAGCGCTGAAAAGATATGATAACCACATAGTCAAAATAGAAGCGCAAACGAAGCGACAATTACAGAAATTGCGAACAGAGTTGTTGCAAACCATTGAAGAGCGTAGTGAACAGGATCGAACAAGCACAGAGTCTGCAACCACATCCGTATCTGCAATAGCACCGGAAAAACAAACAATCAACGCAGATATTACACATTTGCGACTCCAATCACAGGCGGAAAGTAACATACGTGAAATCAGACAGCCTGCACCGCGGGTACGGGAAAGTTACAGTGGACAGTATCCAATGGTTCTACCACAACAGGGAAGAACAACGGGAGAAATGATCAGAAACACAAGTGGCGAAGAATCGCGAATTTCATATGGAACTATGACGAAGTACGACAACGATCATTTCCTCACAGTCAGAAAATTTCAACACTTTCGAGAAGGAAACTCATTACATCCACGAACTTTTATTGATCAACAGAACACTGGACGCTAGTACACAAATTAGACTTTATATGTGCACACATGTCAGGAACATTCGCAGAAACCATGCAGAATGTTGCAGCGACATGCCGATCGTACGAAGATTTCAGAGAGAAGTTTCTCTCACGATATTGGTCCAGCGAAGCACAGAACAGAGTGAAGTACGAATTATTACAGAACCCATATTTTGAAAATTCAGCAGAGAAGAGTCCCGTGAAATTTTTCGAAGTAATGGCAAAAGCAAAAATCAATGCTTAGATTTACCATACAGTGACGGAGAGTTGATTAAATTATGCGCGATGAAGCTACTGTTGAAATACCAGCAATCATTAGTAACTCGCGGAGGCAATGACGTCGAAGCATTTAAAGGTATTCTAAGGGAACTAGAGTTCATATTTTCGAAAGATGACGCAAGAAAAAGACGAAGCGCACGTGAAAACGAAGGCAAAAAGCAGTGGAATCCACAAGACACAGTAGGAAGAAACAATAATTACGAACCACGTGAAAACTTCGCACCAAGAAACGACAGTAGATTTCAACATAGAACCGGTTACGGATTTAGAAGAGAATATGGCAATAACTATAATTCACCCAGGAACGGCAACAACTATTAGAGAGGGAATAACGACAACCGGAACGGGTACTGGAGAACCAATAGACCGACAAATTATCAACAAAGAAACCACTCTCAACAGGCTGAACAAGAAAAGTGAATACAGATGGAAGAGGTAGAGGTAAAACCACCAAATCCCGATAAACGTTCGAGTTGACAGATAAGCGCCCATGCCAAAGAGACTGACGCACCGACCCAGGACAATTGCTGCACCTTGAACAGAGAAATCAAAATCTTATCACGAGAAGAGAAGAAGGAAGAAACAAATCCACAGGGACCAGATGAAAACGAAGACAAGAAAATAATAATATCGTGTTCGAACGAAATTAGTTGGGAGAATACTGACGAGGAAGATGAATTACCAGAGGCATGCAAACGAATGTAGGAGGAAAGGACCAAGTAATGAGTATTGGAGAGCTATTTGAGATGGAAACCAGGGAAAGCGAATTCAATGAGGATAATGCGCAGTCGACAGAAGTTGAAAATAAGTTACAAGTGGGCACACAACCCAACGTAAATAATGAAAGAAGTTATGAAGCGATAATTAGTGCATTTAGATGCGATTATGTGGAAGTAGCGACGAAGAAGAAGATAGATGAGGATGAGGAAAAAGTAGAGGATGCAGAAGAAAGCGTAAATGAAGGAAGAAATAGAGAAGAGGAAATAAAAGAGAGAGAAGTAGCAGTCGAAGCTTATCCTACAGAAAGTTCGAATTCACAAGGGAAGTTCCTAAAAAGACTCATGTATGATTCAGTGGAGGATTCGTTGATGCAAGAAGAAGAAGAACAGAACCAACCCTTTCAAATTCAACCAATTGTGAAGGCTATGGTAAAGCATATCCCAGTCAATATTGTAATTGATAGCGGAAGTGAACTGACTGCGATCTCAGAAAATTTATTCATGCAGTGTAATGCTAATGAGGAATTGTGAGTTCTGAAAACACGTAAGATTAAAGTAAGAGGTCCTATTAGAAACAATGCTGCGGAAGTTACGAGACAAACAAGGTTAACTCTTTCGTGCCAAGGTCAAAAGATTGAAGCTAACTTCGTGATTATACCTAAACTAACTGTAGATTTGATTATAGGTGCAGATGTTTTAAATGAGAGACGAACGATAATAGATATGGGGAAAGGAAGCGTAACATTCGGGAATGTCACACTTCTCTTTGAGCAAAAGCTAAAATTAGAAGAAATACCAGTTATAAACAAACAATTAAGAATGATGCGAGATAAAGAGGATGAAGAATTAGAATGGTATGCACAAAAGGGGGAATCGCCTCAACTCATGTTAGAAGTCCATAAAGAAATCGACGAAAAATCACAAGAAGTTCAAGGTATTTCGGAACACAGTAAAAGAGAATTAGAGAATATTTTACGAGATAAAGCAGAGGTATTTTTACCTAAGACTGGCAGTATTAAGCACTTTCAGTACAAGTTTGAAGTAAAACAGCACAAACCATTTAGAGTGCCACCCTATACAACTCCATTAAGCTACAGAAATAAAGTATTCCAGGAGATATCCAAAATGTTAGATGACGATATTATTGAACCAGCTATCTCCACATATAACAGCCCGCTCCATATTGTACAAAAACGAGATGGGAGCATCAGGTTAGTGCTTGATTCCAGGCAGATCAACACAATCATAATCACTGAGACAGATCGCCCAGAAAAATTAGAGGAATTGATACAAAACTTCCATGGTGCTAAGATATTTTCATCAATTGATTTACGGAGTAGTTTCTGGCAAATAGAATTGGCCCCAGAATGTAGAAAATTTACAGCATTTATCGTATTCGGTAGATGTTACCAGTTTAAACTATTGCCATTTGGTTTAAACATATCATCAGCAGCGTTTATTAGGGGATTTAATACTATACTCAGTCCTGAAATTTTATTAAAAATTACTTGTTATGTTGATGATGTGATTATAGCAGAACCCTCTTGGGAACATCACAACGACACATTAAATCAATTTTTACAGATCATGAAAGAGCATGGGGCCACAGTAAATATAACAAAATCCAAATTTGGAAGGCGAGAGGTCAAATTTCTAGGACACATAATTTCCGAAAAAGCGGTAATGCCCGACCCAAAAAAACTAACGGCAATCAAAGAATTCTGTACTCCATATAATAAGAAAACTCTCAGAGGATTTCTAGGTCTCACGGGATTCTATCAAAAATTTATTTGGATCGACTCTCTCGCAACACCACGCCTATGTGCATTGACTGGAAAAAACACCCCATGGGTATGGGATCAACAAGCCAATGAAGACTTTTAAAAAGTGAATAACGCACTAACAACAGCACCGATTTTAGCACATCCTGATCTAACACAAAATTTTTGTATGGCCACTGATAGCGCGAAAACAGGTTTAGGAGTTGTGTTATTCCAAGAATACGAACAGGCAGGGCTAAGATCATATAGAACAATTGCCTTTGCCAGTCGGGTACTCACAAAAAGCGAGAAAAAACTATTCAGTCACAGAGCTGGAAGCATTGGCCATTGTATGGGGCTTCCAACGTTTTCGATACTTCCTATTCGGAAGATAAACAAAAGTATATACTGACCACAAAGCATTAGAATTTCTGTTATCCGCCAAACTAACTCATGAGAGGTTAGCCAGATGGATGTTAATACTACTAGAATTTGACTTCTCTATTACACACATACCAGGACCAGCGAATGTATTAGCAGATGCTTTATCACGATGTCCACAGGGTGCATCCAATAACATAGGTTTGGAAGCAGCAGACCAGTTTACAATGTACTATATGAAACAAGTACCTTTCGAAAACTACATTGCGACAGCATCGAAAAACATAGGCAAAGAACAGGACAAGGATCCCGAAATACTAGGAATCAAACACAAGTGGAGAAGTAAGGATTTTCCAGATATTCGACAGCACTATCTTGTGAAAAACAATGTTTTATTTTTTAGACGAAATGTTGCAACGAATGAATGGTTAATTTATATCCCAGATGAACTAATTAATAAGTACATATGGTATACACATTTAAGTAATGGCCACTTTGGACCAAAGAAATGCTTTTTAAAAATAAAACAAACAAGCCATTTTCCTAATATGGAAAGACGAATTAGAACAGTATTAGTCAAATGCAAGAAATGTATGAGGGCTAAACACGTCACTTTCCAAACCAAACCACCCATGTTTCCGATAATTCCTAAAAGATTAAGACAAATAGCTGCAACAGATATGATGGGGCCCCTCCCACGCACAAAATGGATATATTTTCATATTTGTCGTTTTGGAACTTACTTCTAAATATGTTACCTTGACACCATTAAACGAGCAACAGGACTTGCTATAAGTAAAGCATTTAGACAAGATTTTCTCAGACAAGTAGGTCGAGTGGAACGAATAATTTCTGATAATGGCCCACAATACGCATCAGTGGAATGGCAGAACACGTTAAAACAACACAAAATAAAACCCATCTACATATCTAAGTACAAACCTAGCGTAAATCCAGCAGAACGATCTATGAAGGACATAGGCACTTTATGCTGATTATATGCAGGCAAAAGACACAACACTTGGGATATATACCTTAAAGATTTTCAAGAAGTAATAAATGCCACATAGTACTACACTACTACCTCCAGTTACTGTACTTAAAAATATTGAACCCCCAAACATAACCAGAGAAAATGTTGCATTTCCTATTGTACCACGTAGACAGCACAAACAAGTCATAGCAACAGCACTCTCCAACATCAGAAAGGCATCCATTAAAAGAAAAGAAAGAGGAGATAGAACAGCAATTAAAAGAACATTCTCAGTAGGCCAGAAAGTATTTGTAAAAACACACCATCTCTCCAGCAAACTGAAACACAAAATACCTAAGTTTTACGCTGCATACAAAGGACCTGACATAATTAGCCGAATTGCCGAAATTTGTAAAGCTTTTTAAGTAGACGCAAAACAAGTAGATAGTAGATATATGTTAGATGATTATAAGTAAAACTTTTTGTAAGAACCATTGTAAAAACTCCAGCAAGGAAGAGATGCAACGACCCACAAGTTGCAACGCGAGATGTATCAAGAAAGAAAAGGACGTAATTAGCAAGACACGATTCCTACATAGCAGGAGCGTCGAGAGAAGGGAAAGGCGAAACCAACAGACGGCCCTTGTAGCGAAAGTGGGCAATAAATGTGCCCGTTAGGAGGAATCCTGCTGGGATTGAACGCCGAGCCGCACAGTGACAGACCCCTGCTGAGACGCGGCGGGACGGCGAACGCCGGAAGGGTCTCCGAGCCCCGAATGAACGGAGCGAGCAAAAAAAAAAAAACGGCCGACGAGAAGACCGCTTGGGCAAGCCACCACTGGCAAAAAATTTGCGTAAAAGTCACACTACTGCTATTAAAGAGCACGCTGATGCACGAAACTGAAGAAGAACTTGCACAAAGTAAAAATGACGCACCCAAACAATTTATCAAACTGTTACTAGGACGAGAACTTCAAAGCGACTAGTTATCAATAAATATTTCCATATCCCGCCCAGAGAAGAACCAAGAAGCAAGTAAGAAGCAGAGAAAAAGCGGGAAGAACAGAAGTTGAAGATTCGCAAGATTGAGACCAAGAAAGAAGATGGGTGAAGAATAGACGACATACCTTCCCAAATCCCTATCCTATTGTAAACTAGTTGTCTGCGAAGTATTACAACGAAAAACGACCGCATTCAGCGACACATAACGATGACTTTCACGCATACAAAGCCAGTAAACCATGAGATTCTGCACTCACAGCTCCATTCCATTGTGGGACCTCCGCAACAGCAACACACACTTGCAAAGCCATCAAGGAACGACGAACGAAGCTGTACATCAAATACTTGCCCACATCCATCTCGCTCAAGTCCATCACCTTCGTGCAAAAACATTCGCCAACCTCATGCTTGAACATTCATAGGATTGTGTGAACGTGTGAAATCAAATTATATGATGTAGGAATTGTGCAAAAGAAACGTGTGAAAAACTAAATAAGTTAACGCACCACACAGCTAATAAACTACAAAACAACAGTCATTGACTATGGACTTAAATAAAAAATAGACTGTCGATAAAAACAAGTCATTAGTTCTGAAATGGACAGTATATAAAGAAACAATACGCCACTTATTTTCTCCTCATAAAAATAAAAGAATAACTATATTTTACTTATTTTTCCTTATAAAAACAAAGAATAAAAAATTATCTTGTTGGATGTTTCCCCTTTCTTTAACATTTGTACCATTTATTAGGATAATACCTCAATGCGTGTGTATGTATATTTCTTTGTCAAAGCAATTTTTTTTAGCATTTGTAAAATTTGTTAGGATAATATCTCAATACTTGTGTATGTATATTTCTTTGTCAAAGCAATTCTTGGAAATAATTCTTATTTGTTAGTCTAACAATGTTGAAAAGCGTGTCTAGAAACAAAAACATTTTACTTGTACATGATATTTAGAAAATGTGTTAGGAATAGATTTTACTTCATTACTACATTTATAAAAACAATATTTCTAAGAAAATCGATGTGAAAGACTCCTCACTTTCGATAACAAACTTCTTAAAAAACAAACTTCACACTTAAATAAAGAAAGAAAATAATTAAAAATTAATAACAGTATAAAAATATTCTTCTCTTGCCATTTTTAATTATAATGTGGAAGAATATAAAAATATAAATTAGTAATACAAACTAGCACAGAACAGAATAACGTGGCTGAACAATATGCAACAAAATTTAGATAAATTAGAAAAATTTTAACTGACTTAGACAACGATTCAATCATTGCCTAAATTCAGTGCAAAAATTTTCGAAGGGATGTGATATGTAAGGTGTCAGGCAAATCCAACACCTTCCATGAAAACCCTGACATAATAGGCAAATCTAGTAGTATGTCACATAGCTCCGAATAAATCGTGACATTAATTTAACCAAAGTAATAAGAGTAACGAGTGAGCAAATGGAATACCACAGACTAACACAAGAATGCCTAAATGCATGTCGTACCTTCCCACCGTGAGACCAACGCAGTTCTGAGGGGAGAAACGAGAACAGAAGCCGAGAGCAGAACCGTGTTAAGCTAGAAGGCCCTACGATAAGGGACGGACTGGACACACACGCCGCCAGCCTACCTGTACGACAACTTGGATGTTGTGTGTTGTCCTTAGGTTAGTTAGGTTTAAGTAGTTCTAAGTTCTAGGGGACTGATAACCATAGATGTTAAGTCCCATAGTGCTCAGAGCCATTTGAACCATCTCCAACAACTTTTACTCAACCTACAGCGAAGCCAGTAAGGCATTATATTGGAAACGTTTGTCGTCGTGCATACAAGAAATGATTAAAATTATGAAAGACAACTCTTGCGCTCCCAAGTACTTCTTCAAAGTGCACCCGCTGCATCAAGTAACAACTTGGACGATGAATGGGAACTTCTTTTCCTCGGCAAGGAAAATGTGAAAATATTGCGTCCTGATGAGCAAATCAGAGTGAAGATGGAAGTGAGGAACATAGTTTTGGGGGCAGCGTTGCAAGCTGAGCGTTGGAGTTCATTTCAGGTGAATCCTGGTTACCACAATACTCTTAATTCAAATCCATCATCATTCCATCAGTCCTCCTCAACACTATCTCCTCAGCAATCTGAACACAGCTTGAACTGCTCAACGGACTCAAAGTTCTACATCTACATGTACATCTACATCTACATCTACATCTACATCTACATGACTACTCTGCAATTCACGTTTAAGTGCTTCGCAGAGGGTTCATCGAACCACAATCATACTATCTCTCTACCATTCCACTCCCTAACAGCGCGCGGGAAAAACGAACACCTAAACCTTTCTGTTCGAGCTCTGATTTCTCGTATTTTATTTTCATGATCATTCCTACCTATGTAGGTTGGGCTCAACAAAATATTTTCGCATTCGGAAGAGAAAGTTGGTGACTGAAATTTCGTGAAAAGATCTCGCCGCGACGAAAAACGTCTTTGCTGTAATGACTTCCATCCCAATTCGCGTATCATATCTGCCACACTCTCTCCCCTATTACGTGATAATACAAAACGAGCTGCCATGTTTTGCACCCTTTCGATGTCCTCCGTCAATCCCACCTGGTAAGGATCCCACACAGCGCAGCAATATTCTAACAGAGGACGAACGAGTGTAGTGTAAGCTGTCTCTTTAGTGGACTTGTTGCATCTTCTAAGTGTCCTGCCAATGAAACGCAATCTTTGGCTCGTCTTCCCCACAATATTATCTATGTGGTCTTTCCAATTGTAGTTGTTCGTAATTTTAACACCCAGGTACTTAGTTGAATTGACAGCCTTGAGAATTGTACTATTTATCGAGTAATCGAATTCCAACGGATTTCTTTTGGAACTCATGTGGATCACCTCACACTTTTCATTATTTAGCGTCAACTGCCACCTGCCACACCATACAGCAATCTTTTCTAAATCGCTTTGCAACTGATACTGGTCTTCGGATGACCTTATTAGACGGTAAACTACAGCATCATCTGCGAACAACCTAAGAGAACTGCTCAGATTGTCACCCATGTCATTTACATAGATCAGGAGCAGCAGAGGTCCCAGCACGCTTCCCTGGGGAACACCTGATATCCCTTCAGTTTTACTCGATGATTTGCCGTCTATTACTACGAACTGCGACCTTCCCGACAAGAAATCACGAATCCAGTCGCACAACTGAGACCATACTCCATAGGCCAGCAGCTTGATTAGAAGTCGCTTGTAAGGAACGGTGTCAAAAGCTTTCCGGAAATCTAGAAATACGGAATCAACTTGAGATCCCCTGTCGATAGCGGCCATTACTTCGTGCGAATAGCTGCGTTGCACAAGAACGATGTTTTCTGAAACCATGCTGATTTCGTATCAATAGATCGTTTCCTTCGAGGTGATTCATAATGTTTGAATACAGTATATTCTCCAAAACCCTACTGCAAACCGACGTCAATGATATGGGTCTGTAGTTAGATGGATTACTCCTACTACCCTTCTTAAACACTGGTGCGACCTGCGCAATTTTCCAATCTGTAGGTACAGGTCTATCGGTGAGCGAGCGGTTGTATACGAGTGCTAAGTACGGAGCTATTGTATCAGCGTAATCTAAAAGGAACCTAATTGGTATACAATCTGGACCTGAAGACTTGCCCGTATCAAGCGATTTGAGTTGCTTCGCAACCCCGAAGGTATCTACTTCTAAGAAACTCATGCTAGCAGCTGTTCGTGTTTCAAATTCTGGAATATTCCATTCGTCTTCCTTGGTGAAGGAATTTCGGAAAATTGCGTTCAATAACTCCGCTTTAGCGGCACAGTCGTCGGTAACAGTACCATCGGCACTGCGCAACGAAGGTATTGACTGCGTCTTGCCGCTTGTGTACTTTACATACGACCAGAATTTCTTCGGATTTACTACCAAATTTCGAGACAATGTTTCGTTGTGGAACCTATTAAAGGCATCTCGCATTGAAGTCCGTGCCAAATTTCGCGCGTCTGTAAATTTTAGCCAATCTTCGGGATTTCTCCTGCGCTTGGCAAGAGAAACAGCAAGAAAAATTTACTAATTTGTAATTACTTTACTGATGTATAACAAAACGTCCTTTGTGAAAAAAATCAATAAAAATTCTAAAATGTCGCTGTGAATTTTCTTTCCCTCTAAGATATATAATATAATAATGTGTTAGCACTACCTCATGCAAAATGCAAGTCGTACGTCAGCCGGAATGCTTTCCCTGAGTTGAGTGGAGTGTTTTTCTATTATCGTACTAGAATTCAGTTTTTGTCATTCTGTAATACAAGTACCTCTTAGACCACTCTTCATCTTCTACTAATTGAAGCATTAACATTTGGAACTCTTCGAATTCGTCTCCCCCATATTGATAGGATGCACCCATTCTCTAGACGAGCAAACAGATGCAACACACAGAGCAGCCATTTCTTCTTCTCCTTCTTCTTCCAACACGTCAAAAACACGGAGTACACTCATGGTTGCGGTCCATCTACATCTACATATATACTCCGCTAGCCACCAAGTGGTCTGTGGCGGAGGGCACAATCTGCGCCAAAGTCATATTCCCCCCCCCCCCCCTCTGCTCCACTCGCAGATCGCGCGAGGGAGCCGAAGAGGGGGGGGATAGGATATGGTCAGAGGCGGAAGGACAGGGAAGGCCGGAGGTGATGGAGAGAGTGAGTGGGGAGAAGCAGATGGACAGAGAGCAGGAGAAGATAGACCGAAAGAGGGACAGGAAGAGATAGGGCAGAGAATGGGATGGAGAGATGGCCAGAGAGAGGGGGAGAGAAAGAGGAGGAGGAAGAGAAGAGCGGATGAGATGCACAAAGAGATTGGACTGTAAATGAAAACAGAGCTATCAACTAACTTAATTCTATCTTTAAATACATTTTCGTACTTTTTTGCGACGTCACGTCCCTTAAACTTGAGAGGGGACATATGTCATCAAAGAAATTTTGGATAGACAACAAGCGTCACTTGACTGTGAGGTGATGTTGTGGTGGGTCATGTAGCAATGCAGTACTTTCAATTTTTGTGAATGTCCCCAAAATGTAGGTTCTCAACAGTGGTAAATCGTGTCCTATGTCAGTCATGAACGACTTCTGAGAGTTGTTTACAAAGTAAATGGTTCAAATGGCTCTGAGCACTATGGGACTTAACTTCTGAGGTCATCAGTCGCCTACAACTTAGAACTACTTAAACCTAACACACATCCATGCCCGAGGCAGGATTCGAACCTACGACCGTAGCAGTCGCGCGGTTCCGGACTGAAGCGCCTAGAACCGCTCGGTCACATCGGGCGGCGACAAAATAAATACTGAGCTATGAAGACAGGTTTTTATTTAGCAATACTTACAAAATCTGACACTAACAGTGAACTCCGGGACGAAACACCTGGGATTGACTCTAGCCATCACATTCATCACATTACGTTGATGAAATGCACAAGCTGGATATGTAGACTGCTTTTGTCGTACTGAATAGTTGCTTAGACTTTTTATCGACTCGAAGAATAGGTAACGCCACATGGTGAATGGAAAGAACATTCTCAATGTGTGTTTGAACTTTAAATCCGACCAGCAGTACCTGCATGGAATGTCTCTCTCTTACAAGCAACCCACATCATCACGTTTTTGGGAGTAATCTTGAGAGGAGTTGTTACAATTATCTTATTGATACAACACCATATTCAGAACGTCGGATTGGCAGCGCAACGGCGTTAGCAGCATGAGGGACCTGTTGGCCATTATCCATTATTCTGGCTTTCTTCCATAAACAACAGAGGCTAGAGGCTATACGAGTTCTAACTTATGGGGCCTCCTCCCCCCCCCCCCCCCCCCGATCCCCACCTGCGCAGATACCATGATCAGTACTTTCCTGTGTGTCGTGGGTAATGCTGTTATACTTTCTTCAGCCAATAACATCAGCCATCTTCATGTATACACACACCACCATCATATATTGTAAGAGGTCCATGATTAAAGAATTTGCTGCTAGCGCACTCGAGCTGATGTAATTTCGATGGCTTGCTCACGTGCTGCCTGCTATATGTAAGCTATAAGAGAATCTGAGACCAAAGAGCAGTGTTGACTGCGTACCAATAGGAGTAAGTTGTTGCGAGCGAGCAGTCTGGCGCATCGTGTTGGCTGGGCCGGTCGTGTGGAGCCATGACGGAGCCTGAGCGTTGTAGTATAAGGTAAAAGCAGCCTCGCGCATATGTAGTATTGTTACATCAAGTCCCAAGTAAATGTTCAAAAAAAATCTCTTAGTAATAATCTTTCTCATAAAAAGTAACTTTTGACACTCATTCATTTCAATTTAAAGAATTTACTAATTTCTCCAATCCTTGGTCATCCCGATTATTGAAAGGAAAAATCAGTTGCTTCTTTTTATACATGACAAATTTATCGGGCAGCATTGCACAGAGCTGCGCCAGAAACATTTCTTATAGGAGCAGATATATACGCGTTATCCGGCGACCTAATTGAGGTAAGATTTTTCAATTTACTATATTGTGTACTATATTGAGTAAGTTGCAAATTTGAACTAAATGGTCGTTCTGTACCTGGTTATCACTTCAAGTGAGTTTTTCTGCTGAAACACAAAATCCTGTGCGTAGTGAAAGAGAGCTCAGCGGAGTTGCAATCAAGTCCGAATCTCGACCTTTCAAAGAAAGCCTGGGAATGCCAAGATTGTCTGAGATAAAGTGTTGGTGTTGCGGTTTTCTGATCGAAGACTGATTTGAACCCGATGTCCACGCTACTCCATCCGGTGCAAGCCTCTTCATCCCTGCATGACCACTGAGCTTCGCATCGTTCTGAGTCTGCTTACTGTAGCCAATTCTTGCTCTCCATCGACAATTTATAACCCTCCACCCCCTACCCGCCCCATACACACACACACTTCCATTACCAAATTTGCGATACCTCGAGACCTCAGGATCTACACTAATGCTCATAAATTGAAGATAATTGCAGAATGTGGTGCCAGACAACGTGGCACTATACAAAACTGGCGCTAATAGAATAGGCACGTAAGGAACACACACGGCAAAGATCTGTAAGTCCACGGTATTGGTGATAAGTTGAGAAAACTGTCCCAAAACACATCTGCTACAAAACGCCACTGTTTCCTGCGCATGTACTCTGACATCATTGGTGGGTATGATCGACATGCACACGTACACGGGCAGCACAACGGGCTGGCATACTCTGGATCAGGTGGTCGAGCAGCTGCTGGGCTATAGCCTCCCATTATTGCACCAGTTCCTGTCGGAGCTCCTGAAGTGTCGTAGGGGTTTGAAGACGTGCAGCGATACGTCGACCGAGAGCATCCAAGATTGCTCGATGGAGTTTAGGTCTGGAGAATAGGCAGGCCACTCCATTCGCCTGATATCTTCTGTTTCCTGGTACTCCTCCACGATGGCAGCTCGGTGTGGCCGTGCGTTATCACCCGTCAGGAGGAAGGTGGGACCCACTGCACCCCTGAAAAGGCGGACATACTGGTGCAAAATGACGTCCCGATACACCTGACCTGTTACAGTTTCTCTGTCAAAGAGATGCAGGGTTGTACGTGCACCAATCACAATGCCACCCCACACCATCAAACAACGACCTCCATGCAGGTCCTTTCCAAGGACATTAAGGGGTCGGTATCTGTTTCCTGCTTCAAGCCAGATCAAACCCCGGCGAGAGTCATTGTCCAGACTATACCATGAGTCGTCAGTGAACATAACCTGGGACCACTGTTCCAATGACCATGTACTGTGTTCTTGACACCAGGCTTTACGAGCTCTCCTGCGAGCAGGGGTCAGTGGAATGCACCTTGCAGGTCTCCGGGCGAATAAACCATGTCTGTTCAGTTGTCTGTAGACTGTATGACTGGAGACAACTGTTCCAGTGGCTGCGGTAAGGTTCCGAGCAACGCTACGTACAGTACTCCGTGGCCGTTTGCGGGCACTGATGGTGAGATATCGGTCTTCTTGTGGTGTTGTACACTGTGGACGTCCAGTACTGTAGCGCCTGGACACGTTTCCTGTCTGCTGAAATCGTTGCCATAATCTTGAGATCACACTTTGTGGTTACGGACGGCCCGTGCTACGACCTGCTGTGTTTGACCAGCGTCCAGTCGCCCTAGTAATCTACCCCTCATAAAGTCATCAGTGTGTGTTCTCAACACACATTCACCATTAGCACGTCTGAAAACATCTGCACACTTACTCGCTACACCGTACTCTGATACACCAACACACCTCTGCGTATGTGGACTGCTGCCAGCGCCACTGTGCGACGACCGCAGGTCAAATGCAGCGCATAGTCATACCCCAATATGACTGAAACCCGCAAACCGCCCACCAGAGTGTTGTTTCACCATATATCAGCATTATCCTTAACTTATGAGCGTAAGTGTACTTCTGCACCTACACAGATACTCCACAAGCCACCGTAATGTGCGTAGCGGAAGGTAGTTTGTACCACAACTTGTCATTTCCTTTCCTGTTCCATTCGCAAACAGGGAAAAACGATTGCCTGTATGCCTTCGTGCTCATTGTGACCTGCCTAACTGAGCAGGGGTAGTCCCAAATTGGCCTCCGGTCGGATCACTTCTGGGGACACAGAATCGTCCGCAGCTCGTGGTCGTGCAGTAGCATTCACGCTTCCCACGCCCGGGTTCCCGGATTCGATTTCCGGCGGAGTCAAGGATTTTCTCAGCCTCGTGATGACTGGGTGTTGCGTGATGTCCTGAGGTTAGTTAGGTTTAAGTAGTTCTAAGTTCTAGGGGACTGATGACCATAGATGTTAAGTCCCATAGTGCTCAGAACCATTTACACCTTTTTTTTTGACATAGTATCACAGGAAACATCGGCTGCAGTGCCGAGAAATGTCTGACTGAGGAATAAAATTGCACTGTGTTGCCTTCAGTAATGAAAGTACGTTCTGCCTGTGTGAAAATAACAGTCGTGTACGACGTGCACATGGCGAACGATGTTGTCGAGATTGCAACGCCCACGGCACACACACAACTCAAAGTATGGCCACAGGATCCCATGAGTTACATTCCAGTTTGAGTTTTTTAACTATGCAGTGGAGTGTGCGCTAATTTGAAACTTCCAGGCAGATTAAAACTATGTGTCTGACCAGGTCTCAAACCTGGGACCTTTGCTTCCGTTTTTTTTTTTTTAAGGATAGAATTAGCCAAATCCAAAATCTGTGTGAATTCCTAAGAGACCAAACTGCTGAGGTCATCGGTCCCTAGAGTTACACACTACTTAAACTAACTTAAGCTGAGAACAACACACACATACACACCCGAGCGTGAGAGAGGAATCGAACCACCGGCGGAAGGGGCCGCGCAGTCCGTGACAAGGCGCCTCGAACCGCGCGGCCACTCAAGACGGCTAGAATTAGCCACCGAGCCTCCCCTTATAGCACATCCTTCGCTCGCCAAAATCGCCTTCATCGTCATCGGAGATGTTCTGCATTCAAGATTTTTCTGTCATCCGCACATGCGATGTTCACACGGAGCTCCCAAAACTGGATTCAGTAAACTTATTTACCAATACCACTTTTGGTTGGTCATATAAATACACCAAACTGATTCTCGAAATCCGGTCGTAGCCGGACCAGGCCAGGCACAACAAGTTGTGACTCCACAGAACATTGCAGCAGTTGAAGCCATAGTGAAGGAAAACCGCCGAGTGACACTGAATGACATTGCAGCATGTTTGCAGATTAGTCATGGGTCAGCACACCACGTTGTGCATGACGTTTTCCAGTTTCACAAAGTGTCTGCAAGATGGGTTCTACGGCAGCTGACTCCTGAAATGAGAGAACGACGCGTTGAAGCTTGTGAAGAACTTCTTCGGCGCTTTGAACGGTAAGCTGATGGCTTTTTTGCAAGACTCCAAGAATCGTTACTGGGGACGAAACCTGGGTTCACTTCCACCAACTGGAAACGAGAGAGCGAGCAACGAATGGCGCCATTCCTCATCACCAAAACCAAAGAAGTTTCGAACAGAATCATCAGCAGGGAAGGTTATGCTGACTCTCTTTTGGGACGAAAAGGCGTCATTTAGGAGCGTTACGTGCCTAGAGGGACCACTGTCACCAGTGCATCATACACAGATCTCCTAAAAAATCATCTGCGGCCTGCAATCAAAGCGACGTGAATTGCTGTCAGCAGGTGTCCTTTTGCAACCGACAATGCAAGGACCCACACTGCCAGTACAACAGTTGCAACAATCACAGACCTGCATTTTGAGTGTCTTCCTCATCCAACATACTCACCAGAGCTTGCCCCAAATGATTTTCATATGTTTGGTCCACACAAAGACGCAGTGGGAGGATGAAGAGGTACGCCAGGTGGTGCATGAGTGGTTGCGCGGACTACCAAAAGAATTGTTTCTAAAGGATTTTATGTACTTTGTAAGCACTGGAGGCCTTGCATTGAGAATGGAGGAGACTATGTTGAAAAGTTCAAAAATGGTTCAAATGGCTCTGAGCACTATGGGACTTAACTTCTGAGGTCATCAGTCCCCTAGATTTCACACACATTTGAACATTTTGAACTTAAAATCTGAGGTCATCAGTCCCCTAGAGCTTAGAAGTACTTAAACATAAGTAACCTAAGGACAACACACACATCCATGCCCGAGGCAGCATTCGAACCTGCGACAGTAGCAGTCGCGCGATTCCAGACTGTAGCGCCTAGAACCGCTCGGCCACCCCGGCCGGCCTGTTGAAAAGTGATACAGCTTTGTACCACTTCTGCAAAATAGTAATATTTTAAAAAAATATTTAAGGTTTTCTTTGGACTCACCCTCGTAATAATGGTTGCAGAGTGGACTTTGTACAAGGTTACTTGAGTTCAGCTTCACAGGCGTAGTACGGTGCTGGTGACCGCCTCATGCCACGTTGACTGTATATAAGTGAGTATCGTTATACGTAAGATGTTCCTCCATACCCTGAACAGACTGAGTTACGGAAACCAGATTGTTGGGGAATGTGGCAGAAGAGGCCTAAACAATGTGAATAACTTGGGGATGAGAAGCACTCGGTCACCAAGCTGGCTCAGGGATTGGTAGAGGGCAATGCATTCCGGTACAGTAGTAGCAGCGATGTCTGAAGGCAGCGATGAATCGATGTTATGGTGGTAGGATTCGTGTAAGGTGCAATTAGCACCACTGACAATTATGTACATCCTTTACAGGAGAATCGTCGTGCGGTGGGTTTCTGCGTTTTGATGTCCAAGCTCCGCTACCATTTTGTGTGTGGCGGCAACTTTGAAAGGTATTCTGAATACATTGTCTCGACAGACGAACCAAGATGTTGAGGCCAGGTTTTGCTGTGCGATCACGTTTGCCATGAGCAGCACTGTTCACGTATGGTGCAGTTGCGTAAGAATGTGCTGATTAACGAAGATGATTTTTTGGTGGCGATAGAGGTAAAGCATGTTCTGCCTACCTAAGATGTCTAAGATATCTTATACCTTAATGTGTCAGTTGTTTCTTATCATATCATTAGGACAGGCAGTAAAGAACATCCCCAGATTTTTATGGACATTTACTCATCTCAATCAAGGGTGTTGTAGTTCGTACGGATGCCGACCCATGTCAAGGACTGCAGATTTTCCAACGTCCAAAAGTGCAGCGTTGTACTGTTGCTAGTTCAGTAGAATCTACGATAACAGACCGTTCACCCCCGAAGGTTTGCGCTGTGATCTCTCAAGGAAAATTTAATAATGTCAGATCCCTAGAATCTGTTGGGCGAGCTGTATGTTTCTTTCATCTTCTAGTATCAAGGTGGTATCACTTGTGTACGTTTGGAGGACTGTTTTGAGGTCATACACACTACTGGCCATTAAAATTGCTACACCAAGAAGAAATGCAGATGATAAACGGGTATTCATTGGACAAATCTATTATACTAGAACTGACATATGACTACAATTTCACGCTGTTTGGGTGCATAGATCCTGAGAAATCAGTACCCAGAACAACCGCTTCTGGCCGTAATAACAGCCCTGATACGCCTGGGAATTGAATCAAACAGAGCTTGGATGGCGTGTACAGTTACAGTTGCCCATGCAGCTTCAACACGATACCACAGTTCATCAAGAGTAGTGACAGGCGAATTGTGACGAGCCAGTTGCTCGGCCACCATTGACTAGACGTTTTCAGTTGGTGTGAGATCTGGAGAATGTGCTGGCCGCGGCAGCAGTCGAACATTTTCTGTATCCAGAAAGGCGCATACAGGACCTGCAACATGCGGTCGTGCATTATCCTGCTGAAATGATGGGTTTCGCAGGGATCGAATGAAAGGTAGAGCCACGGGTCGTAACATATCTGAAATGTGACGTCCACTGTTCACAGTGCCGTCAATGCGAACAGGGGGTGACCGACATGTGTAAGCAATGGCACCCCATGCCACCACGCCATGTGATATGCCAGTATGGCGATGACGAATACACGCTTCCAATGTGCGTTCACCGCGATGTCACCAAACACGGATGCGACCATCATGATGCTGTAAACAGAACCTGGATTCATCCGAAAAAATGACGTTTTGCCATTCGTGCACCCAGATTCGTCGTTGAGTACACCGTCATACGCGCTCCTGTCTGTGATGCAGCGTCAAGGGTAACCGCAGGTATGGTCTCCGAGCTGATAGTCCATGCTGCTGCAAACGCCGTCTAACTGTTCTTGCAGATGGTTGTTGTCTTGTAAATGTCCCCATCTGTTGACTCAGGGATCGAGACGTGGCTGCACGATCCGTTACAGCCATGCGGATAAGGTGCCCGTCATCTCGACTGCTAGTGATACGAGGCCGTTGGCATCGAGCAACGCGAGCAGCAATGTCGCGACACGATAAACCGCAACCGCGATAGGCTACAATCCGACCTTTATCAAAGTCGGAAACGTGATGGTACGCATTTCTCCTCCTTACACGAGGCATCAAAGCAACGTTTCACCAGGCAACGCCGGCCAACTGCTGTTTATATATGAGAAATCGATTGGAAACTTTCCTCGTGTCAGCACGTTGTAGGTGTCGGCACCGGCGCCAACCTTGTGTGAATGCTCTGAAAAGTTAATCATTTTCATATCACATCTTCTTCCTGTCGCTTAAGTCTAGCGTCTGTAGCACGTCACCTTCGTGGTGTAGCAATTTTAATGGCCATTAGTGTAGACTGATGCCCGACAGAGAGTGGTGGAGATATTGCACCTGTTTGTTGGCGACCGCTATCAGACAGTGGATAAAGGACAACTACATCGAAGTGCTCTTAGAAATGAGATTGGTTTCGTGGGCGTTTCGTTTATTTTTAAACTCGAGAATGTGCTGGTGGTACGTGAGGCGATTATGTCAGGAAGGGAGAGTGAAAGCCGAGAGCAGACATTGTGTGCAATAAGTAACCATAGTTGATTCGGTCACTTGCTCTTCATACGTTTAAAAATGCGATGGTGGTTAGTGCGTTCGCCGCCAAGTCGTGTGTATTAGCCTCTATAACGAGCTTAAATGTTTATCATCCATGGTGCTGGGGTGGTACCACCCCAGGACACAATGGCCAACACAAGAAACTTGTTATAATAAAAGAGATTTTAGTCTTAATTCGAAATAAATTCGGTAATGCGAATACCTTAGCGTCAGCTGTATTAGGTATAAACACACTACCTATTAGTGACATTTGAAAATTTGTACCTGATCGGGACTCGAAGCCGGATTTCCCGCGGTCGCCTTAACCACTTCAGAAAGTCGTGCACGGATAGCCGAAGTGGTTAAGGGGACCACACCCTGCCTATCTAACCCATGTTAATTTAGGCAAGCATTTGACCCATTTCTAAAAAAAACGATTTGATGAACGATTTTAATATTTTTACTGTATGTTACATGATGCTAACAGAGTCAACTGTACTAACATCTACTTTATCCATTTTATAGTTTTGAACAAATACATTTTTAAATTTATTAACAAAAAATATTAAGTTTTTTTCTGCAGAAAATATTTTTTGTGAACTTCCTAATGCGGGAATACTATTGAATGTGGTACCAGACGTAGCTTTTTATGTTATGCAGAGTCTCTGAAAATTTAATTCATTTATCTATGATAGTTTCTGATATAATGGGGCATATGTACTGAAAATTTTAGTTTGCAGGAAATTGACTTTAAAGAAAAAACTTTTGAAATATGTTACTTACAGTTAATTAAAACTGTCTTGCTGCATATGATGGCCCTTCTTTCGCCTCTGGCACGTCTTCCAGCTTCTTTTTCACCTTCCTGGATGTTTGTCTTGCTTTCTTGTCCATATCAGATGCGGATCTGTCTGCATCGGCTATCTTCATTTTATCGTGGTGTTGCAGCCCAGTGGTCACATTTTCACCTTGATTAATTCCCAGATTCTTCAGTACCCAACACTTTCCAATATTACCAGAATTGAATGTAATAACAGCATCATGAACTCCTAGTTTCATTATATGCATGCCAACAAATACAGTTTTAGGAAGGCGGTTCCAAATCATGCTGTTGAAACATTCATTTGGGTTCTGTGCCTGCCCATGCAGACATTTCCTTAGAAGATCAGCATGAGCCAAGTCTCTGAAAATAGGTTTAATTGCTGTAATAACAGCAGCAGGAAGAGAACGCTGATGAGAATAAAATTCTCTAGTTACCTGAGCGTTATCGTATTTGCACCACGAATTTTCTCCTGATGGACACAATCCATGACATGGCTTATCATGATAGAGGACTTATGTAAGAATATGGCCCAAACATCTCTCTTCATTGCTTCCAGATTTTCTTCATGCCTCCCAATTGCTTGCCCATAGTATACCTGCAAGTTTTCTATTTCAATTTTATTTAACCGACGCTGTCCAGTCAACAATTTTCCATAGCTTCTAATTTTTTTCCTCTCATATCAACAGTTAGTTTTCTTAGCCTTGTTCCCAAACGTTTTTGAACACGGTCTACACACTCTATTTTGCTAATAATGGCATCTCCGCCGCGCGGCATTAGCCGAGCGGTCTGAGGGCGCTGTAGTCATGGACTGTGCGACTGGTCCCGGCTGAGGTTCGAGTCCTCCCTCGGGCATGGGTGTGTGTGTGTTTGTCCTTAGGATAATTTAGGTTAAGTAGTGTGTAAGCTTAGGGACTGATGACCTTAGCAGTTAAGTCCCATAAGATTTCACACACATTCGAACATTTTTTTTTTTTTTTTGCATCTCCATATGGCTTATTGACAGCGGATGGGTTGACAATGGGTGACAGAAAAGTGGTCGTGGCACATAAACACACATGGTAGGAAAATGCTCTTTAATTGCTCGAAAGAAAAAATTTTTCAGCAAAATCCTTTTCAGAGTACTGAAATAAAACCTTAATCTATCGAAATATCATGAAAACCGAAAATCAGATTTTTTTCGACCTGAACCACGGTGTGGTCCCCTTAAGGGAACAGCTCGTGCTAAGCTGGAAATCCGCGTTCGAGTCCTGGTCTGATACAAATTTTCATATACCATTAGTAAATAGCTGAAGCCAAGATATTCGCATTAGCGAATTTATTTCGAATTAATTTCTTACAGATGTCGATCGTCATTAATGTCTGATCCTGTCAGACATGTAAAGTAAAAAAAAAAAAAAAGTCTCAGGCTGTTTGTTGAAGGCGGCGACAGAAATTTGAAGTCATTGTTTAATACCGTAATCGACTGTAGTCCTTTTGTATATGAGTGCTGTGGTTCTCTGAGTGTAATCGTCACACTAAAGCAGTTCGTTAACAATCTCTGTAAAGGAGTCGCAGAAGTGATGCTCACGTAAAACTCTACCGCTAGTCCGATCGCACCCAGCGATTTGCGCCGTGACGTCGCTTTCAAGTTTGAGTGCATTTCCTCTTTGTGAATCTTGGTATCAGGGCTCTGTTTTTTTATCGGTGATCTTTGTAAAATGATGAGGTGTCCCTAGCCATGACTCGATGTACGAGTACGTGAAGTCACCGACTTCTTTAGAATGAAAAGCGGTTCAGCGTTCTGCAATGAGTTGTATCAGCATGCCTGGAGTACTGAGTGCTCATGTCATCTCCTATAGTAGTAATTAAGCGAAGGCAGGAGGGACTCGGGGGTAACTTGGTGAATGGAGCAGGGACTATTCATGTTGTCAGCATAGCTCTGTGCACAAACCGGCGTAGGTTTCGTACCAGGCATATTTTCAGCCACTTCTGTGTTTGCGTAAGAGCCTCTCACCATTTTAATATCTTGTACAAAGGTCTTGTAAAACCGTATTTTGTTAATCTTTTAATTATCCTTTATTTATTTCGTATCTTGATGTAATGAAAAGGTAAAAGACTAGAAATCTACTCTGTAGGAATCAGCATGGGTTTCGAAAAAGACGGTCGTGTGAAAGCCAGCTCGCGCTATTCGCTCACGAGACTCAGAGGATCACAGACGCGGGTTCCCAGGTAGATGCCGTGTTTCGTGACTTCCGCAAGGGGTTGACACAGCTCCCCATAGTCGTTTAATGAACGAAGTAAGAGCATATGGACTATCAGACCAATTGTCTGATTAGATTGAAGAGTTCCTAGATAACAGAATCCAGCATGTCATTCTCAATGTCTTCCGAAGTAAGAGTGATTTCAAGTGTGCCGTAGGGGAGTGTCGTAGGACCGTTGCTATTCACAATACAAGTAAATGACCTTGTGGATAACATCGGAAGTTCACTGAGGCTTTTTGCAGATGATGCTGTAGTATATCAAGAGGTTATAACAATGGAAAATTGTACTGAAATGCAGGAGGATGTGCAACGAATTGACGCATGCTGCACGGAATGGCAATTGAATCTCAATGTAGACAAGTGTAATGGGCTGCGAATACATAGAAAGTAAGATCCTTTATTATTTAGCTACAATATAGCAGGTCAGCAACTGGAAGTAGTTAATTCCATAAATTATCTGGGAGTACGCATTTGGAGTGATTTAAAATGGAATGATCATATAAAGTTGATCGTCGGTAAAGCAGATGCCAGACAGAGATTCACTGGAAGAATCCTAACAAAATGCAGTCCGAAAACAAAGGAAGTAGGTTAAAGTACACTTGTTCCCCCACTGCTTGAATACTGCTCACCGATGTGGGATCCGTACCAGATAAAAATGGTTCAAATGGCTCTGAACACTATGCGGCTTAACATCTTAGGTCTTCAGTCCCCTAGAACTTAGAACTACTTAAACCTAACTAACCTAAGGACATCACACAACACCCAGCCATCACGAGGCAGAGAAAATCCGTGACCCCGCCGGGAATCGAACCCGGGAACCCGGGCGTGGGAAGCGAGAACGCTACCGCACGACCACGAGATGCGGGCTGTACCAGATAGGGTTGATAGAAGAGATAGAGAAGATTCAACGGAGAGCAGCGCGCTTCGTTACAGGCTCATTTAGTAATCGCGAAAACTCCAGTGGAAGACTCTGCAAGACAGATGCTCAGTAGCTCGGTACGGGCTTTTGTTGAAGTTTCAATAACATACCTTCACCGAGGAGTCAAGCACTATATTGATCCCTCCTACGTATATCTCGCGAAGAGACCATGAGGATAAAATCAGAAAGATTAGAGCCCACACAGAGGCATACCGACAACCTTTCTTTCCACGATCAATACGAGACTGGAATAGAAGGGAGAACCGATAGAGGTTCCCTCCATCACACACCGTCAGGTGCCTTGGGTACTATCGATGTAGATGTAGATGTAAAGAAATACGTTGCACGAATTTGTAATATTATTATATCAGTGTAATTTTATGTGACCTCTATTGCTTCTGTAGCATTGGTCCAGTTGGGAACGTTTGATCTGTGTAAAAATTTGTCAGCACGGAAGTAACAGATGAAGTAGAGCCAATCGAAGGCCTGTAACCTACCCCTTACTAATCGATTATTGTGAGGTTTTTGACTGTATCTTCTGAGCCTAACCGTATTGGAAAATGTTTAAGGCGATCATTTCTGAAGTGGATAAGTGAGTAGAAAGGAGAAGTGAAGTGTACAACAAGTCGTTCTTACAAAAAAAAAAAATTCCGACGCTGTCTGCTTACTTGAATTTTGAATAACACACTTAAATCGGAGAAATCACACATGGTGAAGAGCGAAACAAAAAGTGGTGTCACGAAATTTCGAATAGCACAATATCAGAATCAAGTAAAGTAATTTAAAACAACTAACGGGCGCCAGCGCAAAATTGGATAATCGATAATCAGAACAGAAATAAACGTTTGGCAACAGAAGTATCTCTCTCTCTCTCTCTCTCTCTCTCTCACACACACACACACACACACACACACACACACACACACAAACGCGCGCGCGCCTGCCCGTAACCAACACAACAACGTTTTTCAATACAACAGTGAGAAAATGTTAGGAATTGTTTTATTTCATTAAGAAAATCAAAAGTAATCATTTGGGGTAATAAATAAATGCTAGATACTCAAACGACTGACTTATGTAAGCTTTCTGTCGTAACAAGAATTACGTTGCCTCACACTGACATTTACTCACATGTGTAGAACTCCTGGAGTTTGCAAGTGAAATTCATTGAAATTTTGTATCTTAAATAATTCAGAAGCCTCTCGAACAAACGCAACGCTGGAATACGAACCAAGCAAGCCAATACAAAATTATACTCTGAGAAATACCATAAAATGAAGTGTGCAAAATTTACGGCTTGAATTTTAATTTGTCGGTCATACTTTCATTAAAGTTACTTTACTTCTCATTGAAATTGTAATAATGTACAGTACATATTGCATTCGATTATTATGGAACAAGTTAACTTACTTACTGAAGTCTCAGAAATGATAATTTTCGATCTTATTTTCAACAAGAAAGCAAAACTAACATTAGTAACTTATTTTTTTTTAATATCGGCTTTTAATAATTTATGACACTCGGGTTGACTATGGCAGGAAAATTTTAGGACCATTGTCAAGGTGACAATAACGTAGGTGAATGATCAGATTAAGCAGCTAAATTTTTGGCGTATAACAATTATTATTTAGCAAAAAGTTAACTTAAGTCACGGGTATACCTCACTATATCTCTAGTTTGAACGAAAATGGTCTTTCAGTTCATTTTCCTCTTTGACAAACGATACAAAATTTAATTAAAATTCCCATTGGATTGACCAAGAGTAATTACAAATTACAGAAGTGATTTACATTGTTTAACAAGATTTATATTAATTACCAAATATATTTCCCTTTAATTATGGGTCACTTTTTAAAATTTACAGAAAAATCAATCAAGATTTACAGAAAACAATTTAGATAGTACATCAGGCCTATTACAGGTGACACTCTGAAATGTTCAGATGCATATAGGTGATATGTCTGATTATCAGTGGAAAATTAGTTGCATTTTGTAATGAGGAAATGTTGTCGAAATAGTAATGAGTGGAAGATGGAATTTGGGGAGGGGAACGCAAGTACTCAGGTGCAGCCAGTCTATGCTGGGACTCGGATGGTTCAAATGGCTCTGAGCACTATGGGACTTAACATCTGTGGTCATCAGTCCCCTAGAACTTAGAACTACTTAAACCTAACTAACCTAAGGACATCACACACATCCATGCCCAAGGTAGGATTCGAACCTGCGACCGTAGCAGTCACGCGGTTCCAGACTGAAGCGCCTTTAACCGCACGGCCACTCCGGCCGGCCGACTCGGATGTATGTGTACTGAGGAGAATGCATCGATTAATTTTTGGAAAAAATAATTCTACTGTGGAAGACAGCACAGATTCGTAGCGGTGAAAGCTGGAGGGGCTAAAGTATATGGTGTATGGAGAAGGACAGTGTAGTAGTAGCGTAAAAAGACGGGAAGAAATCAGAACCTTCTAGAACACGATTGCTTTGCTATTGTTGCAATAATTCACCGATAACTCGATAAGAAGAGTAATTCCAAAATTCTTTGCGGAAGTGGATTTCACAAGAGAAGAAGAATTTTGAAGAAAAGTGGGAGAGCGAGAGCCATGAATTTTATGGGGGAAGATTTTTTTCAAGACGCATTGCAGAAGAGATAGGGAGACAGAAGCGAGTATTATGTCAAACAGCATGGAACCAGAAGCAATGACACATGAGAACACAAACACATTTGTGATTTCTGCTGTAAGTATATACAGCTATGTATTTTCTGTTTCACTGGGCAGAAAACAGACTCCGAAATCTGCTCATTCTATGGACTGTATTACATATGTAGACTGATATCTACTGTTTCGTGGTTGAACTGAAAGCTATTTCAAAAATAAACTTAAACAGTGTAAAGAAAAAAACTAGCTATATATTAAAGTGAAATTAATAAAACGGACGACTTGTCAGTAAACATATAGTTAAGTGGTCATCCGGCGTTAAACTTAAAACTGTGTCTACTTTCACCAAACTGACATAACCCAATCCCACATCGCATTCAGAACAGTTTAAAGATTTTGCAGTGTGTTCAGTTAAGAGACGATGAATTGGTGCATCTTCCGAAATTTATTTTCATTTGGTTATTTGATTTTTTGATTGACAAGATACCAGTCGCCATTTTGCTGTGGTCCAGCGATCATCTTAACAGCAGCAGCGCAAGGGTGACTCTTATTTCGCGAGACTTTCTGCAAACTTGAAGTCATTTTGACGTCACGTGCAATATCGACGACCGCAGAATCTGCTATCGATTTTCATTAGCGTTCAATACCGGCTTCTCACGAGACCTCCTGCATGAGTATAGGAGATTTATAGAAACACATCGTTCTTGGTATGATTTATTATAATTCTTGTGATGTCACCGCCAGACACCACACTTGCTAGGTGGTAGCCTTTAAATCGGCCGCGGTCCGGTAGTATACGTCGGACCCGCGTGTCGCCACTATCAGTGATTGCAGACGGAGCGCCGCCACACGGCAGGTCTAGAGAGACTTCCTAGCACTCGCCCCAGTTGTACAGCCGACTTTGCTAGCGATGGTTCACTGACTTCTACGCTCTCATTTGCCGAGACGATAGTTAGCATAGCCTTCAGCTACGTTATTTGCTACGACCTAGCAAGGCGCCATTATCAGTACTATTGATATTGTAAACCATGTATCGTCAAGAGCGACGTTCATCATTAATGGATTAAAGTTAAGTATTCCACCAGCTACGTCTGTTTTTCTCAATTCTAATTCCCTTGTCATGTTCCAGACCTCACGCCAGCCTGCGTGAGCTAAAACGCGTGCATTTCGGCCTCCTTTAGGAACACGGTTGGCTCTCCTGCCAACCACAACAATTGTTGTTATAGTTAAATGTCACATAATGATTTATGACGATTAGCGCTTTCATATAAGAGTGATCTCTCAGGAGTGAGTGGTTATCGTCTATACTTTACAAATTAAACGTGAAACACGCTTGTATTATAAGCAGCAGTATGTGTTTCAAGAAAACAGTGCTCTGCAAATTCGTCACAAACCTGTCACCATTGTCATCAACTTTCATTTAATAAAGCATCAAAGATATAAGGCTTCGAGAGATACAATGATAACCAAGACAGGGAGCTAATATCACATGACGAAGTGCTACTGTAATGGAAAAGACCGTAGTTTCTAGAATGGAAAGATGTAGTTCCGCATTCCATTACATGCCATTTTTTTCCATCTTATCGTCGCTAATACATACTGGGACTTCCTTATGAATATAATACAGGGATGTTCTGCAATATTCGTTGTTACTTATATTTCCGATTAATTAGAGAACGAAAGATGAAAAAAAAATGTCGCGATCTCTGAGTATGTAGTTAGGGAGAAAGCTAAGAGGACAGCTTTAATTGCTGCAACTGAACCAAGCAGCAATAAAATTCATATTCTTCTTTTCACAAATATTTGGTTCTTTATTTCCGAGTATATGGCAATTTCAAAGAGTGTGGTTAGGTAGGAACCTAAGGCGACAACTTACATTGCCGCGAGTCAAACGAGGAGCAATACCATTCATATTCCTCCATGTCACAAAGTCGATAGCAATTCCTGTGGCTGTCAATATTGCGTGTGACATCAAAATGACGTCATGTGCGCAGAAAGTCGTGAATTAATGTTACCTGCAGCGCAACAGTATCAAAGAATATCCAGCACTGTGAGCAGAACATTTGAATGCGCCAGTGGTTTTTACACCATCATCACCTTTGTTTCGCAATGTGTGGTAAAACAGAGTTTTAACACACAATTACGTTAACATAGACAAAGAAATTAGAACAGTATTTCGCATTGTCCTTGGGAAAGATATCTAACAGAATTATACTTATCACATTAACAGCGTAGACTCAGTTAGGTTTTGCAATAGCACTATTTTGAGGAACAGTGAAAACTTTAGCAATTGCATATTAGAGAACTTCTCTCCTCACTGAGGCTTTCACAGACCGCAGTTACCCTCCCGAGCTCGTACAAAAACGGACCTCCCTTGTCTTATCTATCCAGTCAGCCACCACATTCGAAAGGCTCACAGTCAGGCCGCTTAGGAGCATTTCCGTAGTGACTGGAGTGACCAAATTACGTTCTCCACTGGGTTTCGACTACCTCTCGTCGTGTCCTGAAATGAGAAATGTCCTGTCCACTATCCTTCCTACTCCTTCCACAGTGGTATCCCGCCGTCCACATAACCTACACAATGACTTCGTCCATCCCTACACAGCCCCTGCTGCCAACCCCTTGCCTCATGGCTCATATTCCTGTAATAGACCTCGATGCAAGAGCATACATGCTCCCACCACCACCTACTTCAGTTTGGTCACAAACATCGCCAGCCCATCAGAGGCAAGTCTACCTGTGAAACCAGTCATGTGATCTACAAGCTAAACTGCAACCACTGTGTCGCATTATATATTAACATGGTGACCAACAAACTGCTTGTCTGCATGAATGACTACTGGAAAACTGTGGCCAAGGAACAACAGGACCACCCTGTTGTTGAGCACGCCGCCCAAACCTACGTTCTCCATTTCAATGACTGCCTCACAGCCTGTGCCATCTGGATCTTTCCCACCAACACCAGCTTTTCTGAATTGCGCGGGTGGGAACTCTCAAATGGCTCTGAGCACTATGCGACTTAACTTCTGAGGTCATCAGTCGTCTATAACTTAGAACTAATTAAACCTAACTAATCTAAGGACATCACAGACATCCATGCCCGAGGCAGGATTCGAACCTGCGACCGTAGCGGTCGCTCGGTTCCAGACTGTAGCGCCTAGAACCGCACGGCCACTCCGACCAGCCAGGGTGGGTACTCTCCCTCCAATACATCCTACGTTCTGATAACCTTCCTGGCCTCAACCTTTGTTAGTCATTGTCCTTACCCGTCTAGCCCCTTCCATGTACCCATTCCAGCACTTCAAAGCCATCTTTTACACCAACACATCCAGTCTTTTTACTTCTCTCCATTTTCGCTAACACCCTCTCCCACCTGACCTCTCTCTAACATCTCAACTGCAATAAGCTGTCCTGCCATATCTTCACCTCATCCCTGCTCACTCCCACTAGCAGCACTGTACCGTCCCCCCCCCCCTACCCTGCTCTCCCTCCCCCTCACCACCTCAGCCTCCTCCTTACCCCCATCCAGGTGCCTCTCCCATCATGTGCTGCTACTGGTACACTGGCTTCACCTGCGAGAGACTGCGGTCATGTGCATGCTAGCTGTGTGTGTGTGTGTGTGTGTGTGTGTGTGTGTGTGTGTGTGTGTGTCTGTTGTCTAGGCCTTGTCAGCAGAAACCTCATTTTGTGAAAGTCTTTTTGTTTTGCCTATGTGTGATTCAGCATCTCCACTGCATGGTGAGCAGCAAATATTGTTACTCTTCTTATGTGTTACTAGACTTACAGCTGTCGATATCGTCATAATTTCAAATGCATATGGGTGTAAAAACAGGAAAGGATGAACATACTATTGTATAAAATGGTTCAAATGGCTCTGAGCGCTATGGGACTTAACTACTGAGGTCATCAGTCCCCTAGAACTTAGAACTACTTCAACCTAATATCCCTAAGAACATGACACACATCCATGCCTGATGCAGGATTCTAACCTGCGACCGTAGCGGTCGCGCGGCTCCAGACTGTAACGCCCCGGCCGACACTATTGTATAGTTACAATATTATGAAAAGGGTACTTGCTACTCACAATATAGCGGAGATGCTGAGCCGCAGATGAGCACAATAAAAAGACTGCCAGAAAGTGAGTTTTGGCCAACAAGGCCTCCGTCGGAAATAGACAGCATATACACACTCACGAAAACGCAACCCACACATACATGACCACAGCCTCTGGCTTTACTTTCTGAGAGTATTTTTGTTGTGCCTATCTGCAACTCCGCATCTCCACTGTATGGTGAGTAGCGACTATCATTTTCATAATATTGTAACATTCCATCTTGAATTTCCCATTGTTTGATGCTTTTGTATAGTAAATATAGGAGATTCACAAGTCGACTGTCACAAAGCCGCCAGTGAATCATGCAGAGATTCACACCTGACACCCTGACACGATGTGCCCCCCCCCCCCCCCCACGGTGGCCACATGCTCCACTTTGTTTAGTACAGTATACAGTTCAGTACTGCGAATTAATTTGCGGCGCGCGGGGTAGCCGCTCGGTCTTGGGAGCCTTGTCACGGATCACGCGGCTCCCCGCGACTGATGATTCAAATGGCTCTGAGCACTATGGGACTTAACATCTGAGGTCATCAATCCCCTAGAACTTAGAACTACTTAAACCTAACTAACCTAAGGACTTCGCACACATCCATACCCGAGGCAGTTTTCGAACCTGCGACCGTAGCGGTCGCGCGGTTCCAGACTGTAGCGGTCTAGAATCGCTCGGTCATAGCGGCCGGCTCCCATGTCGGAGGTTCGAGTCCTTCCTCGAGCATGGGATTTGTGTGTTGTCGCTAGTTTATGTTAGGTTAAGTTGTGTGTAAGTCTAGGGACTGATGACCTTAGCAGTGTGGTCCCATGGAACTTACCACACGTTTCCAAATTTTCCAATTAATTTGTATTTCTGGATGAGTTGACTTGGGTGTACTGGAACGGGGCACAAAATCATGTTCAACGTAGTGAACTTTGCAACCTTAGATACCTTTGAAATCTAAACAGAGCAGAGCGGAGCATATGGCCGCCAGTTGGCATATGTCGTCAGGCATGAATCTCTGCTATGTCTTTAAAAATGAATCAAAACAGTCTGGACCACAATAAGAAGTTTATTTTCAATGGTTACTAGTTTTGGTCAGAATCTGACCACCTTCAAACCATTTAAACCATGATAGCACGCAGTGGCTGTGAACGGAGTAGATAATGTGATTCCAGGAACGTCAAACTCAACATGAAACACTAAATCTAGCTCACTAGGCCGTTTAGAACGAACTTACAAGCGGTCTATAACTAACATTCATGCTGACCATCTATATTCCCTGTGTGGAAATATTTTATATTGCTCAAGTTGAGTTGAAGTATTGGTCAGCCTTTGGTAATGTTTACTAGATACTCTTGCAGTAGTTTTTGGAGAGACACCTTGCACATACAGTGAAACAAATATATTTTCGAGTAAAACTGATTTAGTAATTAAAACTGCCTTGGAAAAAATACATGCAAATTCGCGAGTGTGTGACTTGGAACTGTCATGAAATTCGTGTGGAGATAATTGTATAACTTGAAATGGTGACGATAAATGACAACTAGAATCTGTGAGCTTGCATTCAAGTACTACCCTTTAGACTGGTTATAAAGACTGCTTTTTCCATAGAGTTTTCTATTAAATAAAGAGGTGACATCCCATTATATCGAGAAATACACGGAAGTATGAGAGCTGAGACTTCCCCCACTTGTCGTTCGTTAGTCGACTGCATGCTCGTGTTAAGCCACGACCGGCGGGAAAGAAGGCCAACTGGTACATCGAGACAACTCCACGAAACACGGGGTAAGCAAACCTCTCGGCGGTCCATTAAGGAACTTGTGGGTGCGTTGCACTTACTCTTTACGCGTTGGT
Organism: Schistocerca gregaria; assembly: GCF_023897955.1. NCBI lineage: Eukaryota > Metazoa > Arthropoda > Insecta > Orthoptera > Acrididae > Schistocerca > Schistocerca gregaria. The sequence goes on from NC_064926.1 coordinate 203,472,884, forward strand.
GCTGTTAGCCCTCCACATGTAACAGTTCTCCGAGCAGCGGCTTGCACTGTTTACCATGTCCGAGGCACTAATGTGACATAGCAAGAACACTTCTTATTTCACCCTAACTACTTAGCTAGGAAGGGGTATGAACCGCTATAACATCTCAAAGTCAACTATGCTTCACAAGCATTCTCTTTCGACGTAGAATCTATCAAGACAGCTAGCTGTTGCTGTGGCATGTGTTTAGGCAACGGAATTCAGCGGCCAAACATCTTCGAATGCCATTTCCGCTACTAACGTATGAAGTTGTTCCATATAATTGGAGTCGGGGTTCGATCGTCTTTAGATAACACTGAACTGAAATCTCTACCCTGAATGACGTGTGCTTGCAAAGATGTGAAAAGCTGTATCACACTGGAATGGCAGAAGTCATGTCTTTCTGTTGTGCGATTCGTTTCTGAGGAAGCAAAACTGCTTATCAGCTGCAGGTCAGGTAACAGGCCGAGTGAGATGGCGAATGATTAGCACGCTGAACTCGCATTCGAGAGGGCGACATTTCAAATCTCGTCCAGAAACCCACATTTAGGTTTGCCGTGACATCACTAAATTTTTCTAGGCAAATACTGGGATGGTTCCTTTGAAAGGGCACAGCAGTTATCCTTCCCCATCCTTTAGTAATCCACCTTGACATTGACAGACGTTAAACCCTAATATTCCTTCATTCCTTCTTTCCTCATGCAACCAATGACTACGTCTCTCATGGAGGCGAGTAGGGTCTGTGGGGTACATGGGATTCCTTTCCTGACCGTGATCACAGTGCCTGCATAAGGTACAACATAGGTCCGACGTGACTACAAATTTGCTGTTGGTCGCTTCTTCAAGAAAGATCCGTACATCAGTAGCAAACAAATATCGAACGCTGGTATCAGATGCTGGCTGCTTGAAATTTAGAATGGTGATTTCGTACACTTCTTTGTAAACGTACAGTTAGTCCTTGGTAGTTGCAACACACAAAATGTTGTGATCTAATGTTCGAGGACGACTGACCTCCATTGGTTCTGCGTTCTGCTCTTGAGGGACACTATCTTGTGTCAGTTATATCGGACTGTGAGACACTGCGATCGTCACACCTGTGTTCATATTATAATTTCTCTTACTTCTGCATGTACGTCTGAGGAAACCACGTCCTGCTGCGCGCGTTTAGGCCGATTTTGCTCAGATATTTCGATAGCAGTTCCGTTCGAGATCTACAAAGATTGACCATATGCACTTTGTAGTCATCTGAAGAGGTTAATGAAATGCACCCCACATCAGGACTCACATCTTCTCCGGGTCTAAGCATATTTAGTGTACAGGTCATTCATTTCAATTGTGCTGTATTTAAAGACAACCAACCCTCAACTGACCCACGATAAAGCTCCTCAAGTACAGAACGCAGAACCGATGGATGGCTCAAATGGCTGTGAGCACAATGGGACTCAACTTTTGAGGTCATCAGTCCCCTAGAACTTAGAACTACTTAAACCTAACTAACCTAAGGACATCACACACATCCATGCCCGAGGCAGGATTCGAACCTGCGACCGTAGCGGTCTTGCGGTTCCAGACTGCAGAGCCTAGAACCGCACGGCCACTTCGGCCGGCAGAACCGATGGAGGTCAGTCGTTCTCGTACATTAGATCACAACGTTTTGTGTGCCGCAAATGCCGGTGACTAACTGTACGTTCACAAAGAAGAGTACGAACTCACCGTTTTAAATTTCAAGGTGACAGCGGGTCGCGTTTGTTTGGGCGTCTGATTTGACCTCTCGGTTCAAATGGTTCAAATGGCTCTGAGCACTATGCGACTTAACTTCTGAGGGCATCAGTCGCCTAGAACTTAGAACTAATTAAACCTAACTAACCTAAGGACATCACACACATCCATGCCCGAGGCAGGATTCGAACCTGCGACCGTAGCGGTCGCTCGGTTCCAGACTGTAGTGCCTAGAACCGCACGGCTACACCAGTAGCCAGGCACTGGGCACATACGTGTTCGAAACCACTGTATGCCATGCTTATGTAGGGATGACCCTCATATATGGTCAGAGCCTTGCAACATTCACAGTCACATAAGAGGGAATATGCTTCCCCAAATTCATTCATGCAACTCACACTCCATTACATACATTGGAGTTTTAAAAAGACATATTGGAATACGTGAACCTGCCGTATTTTTAATCTTACGACCAGTTTCAGTCAGAGATCATTTCCCAGTATAAATTTCTGTTAATAGCCTTTGACCTGCGGTTTTGGTAGTGTATGCGTTTGACCTCATCATCCCACCTCTATCTGTCTACTAACTCCTCCTCCCCACTCAATCTGTCTCTTCGTTTCCTCCTCCCCCTCTCTTTATCCATTTCCTCCATCCTCTCTTTATGACTGTATCTTCCTAGCCCCTCCATCTGACCATATCGTATCTACCTCTCCTCTCCATCCGATCATATCATTCTCCACCTTTCTCTTTTCATATCCACTTCCCTCTCTTCTTGTCCAGCTGCCCGCTACCCTTTATACCCTCCATCTGCCTCATACATCTCCATGTCCTCCTCTCTCTCTGTCCATTTCTTCTTCCCCCTCTACCTATCCCCTCCTCTTTCCATCTTAACCTCTCCCCAGCCACGATCATCGGCACATGCAGCTCCTGCAATACAGTTCAATAATGCATCTCAAAACTACTCCCATAACATGCCTGTCATGCAGGGCAGACTATGTATCAAGGTGTTGAAAATCATCTATTTGCCCACTGCAAAGCAGGTCAATAAGGCAGACTGATACTATTTCAATGCAACACATCTGTCTTGCAGGGTAGCCCACAGGTCAGAGCCTAGAAGGCCATTTATTGTCCCTGCTCCTGCAAAGCAGATTGATTTGGCAGGCTGACACTTTTCACATATAATATGCCTGTTGTGCATTGCAGCCTATATGCCAGGGGCTGGAAAAACACATTTTTACCTGTACCTTTGCTCCTATTGGAGCAAGGAGGTTATAAACCTTACTGTAGTGATACACTTGAGACCTTTTTCTGTGCCAAATTTGCTTGAAATCGATCCAGGGGTTTGGGAGGAGATTCTAGATGTAGACATATACACTCATACAATCTATTTTGACATTTCTTATATATATATATATATATATATATATATATATATATATATATATATATATATATATATATATATATATATATATTTGTGTGTGTGTGTGTGTGTGTGTGTGTGTGTGTGTGTCAAAAATCAAATATCAGAATATAATATTTATAAATAATATAAATGTGTAACACATGCTATTAACAGATTTTTGTACTTGGACAAGTTGTACTCCCTTACTTTACCCAGCACCACACCAACGTGTGTCACAGATAATTCATTCGTCCATCCTATGTAAGTAGAAAAATTAAAGGTGGCATCTAGGCGGCCGACCAGTTGCGCATTTTGTCAGCACTAATTAATCTCATGTAAATCGCGTCGGCAAGGAAGTTCCCATACAGCCTCTCGGTGAAATAAGATCCGAAGAAGACTCAAACCCTGTTAGCAACCAACGATATAGCAACGTTTAAAGTACTGAACCAGTTCGGCAACACTGGCATCATCCCGATAACGCTCCCTGAGGTGATAATCTAATGCTCTTGGTAATTAGAATGCCAGGGGAAGACCAAAACACATTTAACTGACTATATTACTAAGTGCTACCCTGCAGGATATAGAAAGCTCAGCCTGTTAATGTATGTCATTATGTATCCCCTATAATTGTGTTTCTGAATTGTGTCGGAATACTGGTACATCTATATGTTTGGTTATAATACCCAAATCTGGTTCATGTATAGTGTTCCCCTATTTTGTCTACATTAGACTTATAGACGTGCACCAGTAGTCCATTTTCTATCTGCAGCTTTTGAAATAGTCCTTACACGAAACACAAAATAACATTTTATTGCTAATTTAGGTGCATTGTGGTTAATATGGATTGGATAGGGACTATCCTAAATGTCTATCAATGGCGATTTATCCTTTCTTACTGTGTTACGAGTAGGATTTTTATAGTATACTATCTCTGCGTACCCTCTGTTAAAATTTTGTGTTTTTTACTCGTTTCTGTACACTGTGGATTTAAAATTTGTTTGATGTCAGAAATTGTCCTTTGTTAAGTCTATGTAATTTCCTACCAGGGTACAACTTAAACGACTGTATAATTTGAATCATCAAAACGAACTGTAGTACAACACTTTCATTTTTGTGGTGGCTGTATAGGCACGTTCAGAAAGGCAATAAATAAAAAAAGAAACTAAGGTACCTATGGCTGAGCGTTATTTACACCGATGAGGTCAAGAGAGCTCCAGACAACCCAGCCTACCTCTAAGGCGGCCTGATGTCTAATTAGATCATAGATGTTATACACTGCACATAAGGTCTAAATACTGAAATAAACATCTTGAGCAGCTGCTTAGTGGCGGCATCTTTTTGCACACGGCTTTTAGAATACTGCTAAATTTGTCTTTATATTAATTGTCGTATTTTCAGTAAAACTTTCTTTATTAAAATGATGAAATCCTTTGTAGCATTTGTTTGAACCGAAAGATTTGTGAAAGCAGTATTTTTTCGTTCCACAGGTAAAGTTTTTTTCAGGTATACAAAAAAAATATGAACACATTCTTCGAAACTTAGGATGTTCTCGGACCTGAAACTCTGTGATTGCCGAAAATAATTATGAGACAACAGAAGGCTAATGTCTAATTCACTGCAAGAGTTTCCTCATTAACCAACGTTTTCTAATATCTTACACTCCCTTTCATAATACTATTTCGGTATTGGCACTGGATTAAGGAAATGTCTTAAAACAGAAATGCTTAATTTGTGTAAGAAGCGGACATTATGGATCGTAACGGATGTCATCAATGCTAATATTATAAAGGTGGGGTGGGGTGGGATATGAAGAGGGAAGACAAGGCAGGAGGGAGTGCAGAGACAGTGAAGAGAAGCACAGGAGAGGGAGGGGGTGTAGGAGGGGAAAGCCGCTCAAAAGAATGGAGGGGAAGGAGGGAGAGCCCTGAAGAGGAGGCAGGACGAAGATGGGGTTAGAGTTGGTAGGAAGGGTAGATGTCAGGGCGAAGTTCATCATCCAGAAGGGGTAGATGCTAGAAGTTGCGTTCGAAAAGGAGGCAGAGAGTGTGGAGATGGAGAGAGGCGTGGCAACAGGCTGGGGGTGGAGAGGAAGGGAGACACCAGAGGGTGAAGGGGATCGAGGCAGCGGACAATACACAGGGTGCGGATATGTTCAAGGAAAAGGAGAAGGGGGGGGGGGGGGAAGGGGGTGATGTCATAGAGGATGCGATGGGGGATGGAAGCCGGATGTGGAAGGTGAGGTGGAGTGCATGGCGTTCGAGGATTTGGAGGGCTTTATAGAACCTGGGGGGATGGAAATCCAAGCAATGCAAAGCATAACGAAGGATGGGGCGGATCAAGGTTTTGTAAGTGTGAAGGATGTCGGGAGGATGCAGACCCCATGTTCAGCTGCACAGGAGTTTCAGGAGGAGAAGTCTGTTGTGAGCTTTGTGTTGGATGGTAAGGAGATGGGGAGTCCAGGTGAGGTGGCAGTCGAGGGTGAGGCCAAGGTATTTGAAAGTAGGAGTGAAGTGGATAGGATGGCCATAAATGGTGAGGTAGAAATCATGGAGACGGAAAAAGTGGGTGCTGCGGCGTATGATGATAACCTGGGTCTTAGAGGGGTTGGTACTGAGGAACCATTGGTTGCACCAAGTGGGAAATTGATCAAGGTGGGTTTCGAGGGTATGTTGGGACCGTTGGAGGGTAGAATAAAGGGCTAGGAAGGAGGTTTCATCAACAAATTGGAGGAGATGAACAAGCAGGGGAGGTTTGGGCATATCAGCAGTGCACAGGAGATAGAGGAGAGGGAAAAAGATAAAGCCTTGGGGCACGCCGGCAGATAGAAAGTATGGGAGTTGGAATTGTGGGTAGTCACATAGGAGGGACGACGGTAGAGGAAGGAAGCAACGAGGTGAACGAAGTTGATAGGGAGAGCATAGGTCTGGAGTTTAGAGAGGAGCCCAGGATGCCAGACACAGTCGTAGGCGTTCTGTAGGTCAAGGGAAACAAAGATAGTGGAGTGACAGAAGTTAAGTTGGAGGGAAAGAAGATTGGTAAGGTTAAGGAGCTGGTCATCAACTTAGAAGGAAGTCTGGAAGCCACACCGGGTAAGGGGAAGGAGGTTGTACTGGTTAAGGTGGCGTTGAAGACGGCGAGAAAGGATGGTCTTACCTTACTAAACACGGAGGTGAGGAAGATGGACAATAGGAAGAGGTATCAGAGGGGAGTTTGTTGGGTTTACGGAACAGCAGGACACGGGAAGTCTTCCACAGATTGGTGTAAAATCCAATGGAGAGGAGAACATTGTACAGGGTAGCAAGGGCAGCCAGGAAGGATTGGGGGGGGGGGGGGATTATGTAAGTCTGCAGGCATTCGTGGCCGCTGTCACTGAAGTTAAAATCTTCTGGGTTATTAGGCCACATCATGTTTCTTCTAAAATGTTCGACGTTTCGACCCCTCTGCTGGGATCTTCCTCAGGATCGTTTGGTGTCCACTACTGCTACTGTTCTAGCAGCAAAAGATCTTGAGGAAGATCCCAGAAGAGGGGTAGAAACATCGAACATTTTACAAGAAACATGACACAGCCTAATGTCCCAGAAGATTTTAACTTCCATGGGGGGAATTCTTGAGGTGGCGGTAGATGACGCCATCATGACCAGGGGTGGTGCTGCGTTTGGAGCGAAGGACGAGTGTGATGTCGTGTGCGGTGATGGAAGTGTTGATGTCTGAGGGGGGTAACTGATCCAAGTACTGGAAGCTAGGGGCGAGCAGTGGGACAGAGGTATCAGTGTGATCAAGAACGGTGGGGAAGAGGGAGCAATCAAAATGGGGATCGTCAGGAATGGAGAAGACCTTGGAGAGGTGGGAAGCAAAATGGTTAGTCTTACTGACGTCAGGAAAGGGTAGATCGTCATGGAGGATAGGGTAATGTGGGGTGGGATGGCTACCAGTAAGGCGGTGGAAGGCTGACCAATACTTGGAGGAAAACCAAACAGACCGCGGCGGTTCCTTTATACACCGACCGTGCGTCCACCGCGCGTGCGCGAAAATAACTTCTCTCTAGCGAAAGGCACAACAGCGCACCGGTGGTGAAAGCTCGCGGAAACGATAAGTAGATATAAAACATTATTGACAGTTTTTGGAGACCGAGATAAGAATCATTCTTTCTTAATGTCAAACAAAACTAATTCTTCCAGCAGACAAGGACAATGCAACGGTTCTTCTTTTGTGGGACGATTATGTGGATAAAATGGATCTTTTGCTTGCAGACTCGGCATACCGAAGTTTGAAGAACTATCCAACTGAACGTATAAAATGCAAGACGCTTTTATTTTTGAAGGAGAGTTCATTCTCTGACAATGCTCTTAAAAAACTTCAAACGGTGCTGCAGTTTCGCCGAGATTAAACGGTTTACCTAGGGTACACAAGCAGGGAGTACCTCTTCGGCCTATTGTCAGCAATTTGTGCTCTCCTACGTACAACTTAGCCAAGTATTCAGCGTCCATTCTCAGTTCCGATGCCGGAAAATGCGAACACCATATTTCCAATTCAATGATTTTTATTCAGCGTTCGAAGTCTTTGTGTCTCAGTCCCACAGATTTGCTCGTTAGTTTTGATGTTGTGTCTCTGTTTACCAGAGTTCCTATTGAGGATTCTTTGCAGTTGATTGGTGAAAAATTGAACGAAGAAGCAACTAAGCTTTGTCGCCATGTGTTGACGTCGATGTATTTTTTATTTAATGATAAACCATTTTAGCAAGCTGACGGAGTGGCTATGAGGAATCCATGTCCCCCATAGTCGCCAATTTGTTTATGGAAGATCTTGAGGACATGGTGCTGAAGAGGGTGTTCTTAAAACCAACTTGCTTCTGTAGATACGTCGACGATACGTTTACGGTATGGCCACATGGGAGGGATTCTCTAGATCGTTTCCTAGATCATTTTAATTGCCTGCATCCCAATATTAAGTTCACCGTAGGAAGTTGAAAAGGTTGGAAAACTTCCGTTTTTAGATGTTCCGGTCTACAAAAGGGATGATGGGACTTTAGGACATAGTGTTTATCGTAAGTCCACGTATACGGACGGATATCTTAAAAATGGTTGAAATGTCTCTGAGCACTATGAGACTTAATATCTGGGGTCATCAGTCCCCTACAACTTAGATCTACTTTAACCTAACTAACCTAAGGACATCACACACATCCATGTCCGAGGCAGGATTCGAACCTTCGACCGTAGCGGTCGCGCGATTCCAGACTGAAGCGCCTAGAACCGCTCGGCCACAACGGCCGGCCCGATATCTTCATGTATCAAGTTACATCCTACGTGCCAACGCAACGGGGTCCTAAATTGGTAAAAAGAGCTTACGCCATCTCAGATGCAAATAGTATGACACAAGAACTGCGCCATCTAAAATCTGTATTCAAGCAGAATGGTTATGCTGACAATCGGATCCGTCGTGCTCTACAGATTGGACCTTCGCGGAAAGCAACGGAGATACAAGAAAGTCGGTGGCTTTTCTACCTTTTACGGGAAGCATATCTTCAAAAATAGGTAGAATATATAAAAATTAATATTAAAAGTATACTCCGTTCGCTAGCTCAGACCAGAGCCCTGTTGGACTCAGTTGTAAAGGATGATTTAGGTTTGAGGAAGTCCGGAGTCTACAAGATTCCATGCCATTGCGGGAAAGCCTATATTGGACAAACAATTCTTACGGTCCAGGATCGTTGCGTGGAGCATCAACGCCACACCCGTTTATTTCGGCCAGAAAAATCTACTGTGGCGGACGGACATAAAATGTTGTACTGTGAGCCACAAGTGGCTGCCCTGCGTCGCGGTATTGGAACTGTGTAGTGAAAGAAGCCATTGAAATCCGGCTATCTGACAGTATTATAAACAGAGATAAGGGGTATCCTTTAAGTACGAGTTGGAACCCCGTTCTGTTTGACATTAAGAAACAACAATCCTTGTCTCGGCCTTCAAAAACTGTTAGTAGTGTATGATATCGATTTATCGTTTCCGCGAGCTTTCACTACCGATGCGCTGTTGTGCCTGTCGCAAGAGGGCAGCTATTTTCGCGCACGTGCGGTGGACCAAAGGTCGGTGTATAAAGGAACCGCCGCGGCGTGTTTGATTTCAGCACCATGTCCTTCCCGTTACCCAGTGTGGCTTTCGACCGTCCTGCTCTTCCGATAACCTTCTCCTCCACCCCACTCATCTCCTTTCCGAACAGCTAAATTCCCGTCGCTCCGCAATCTTCCTCTCCCTGGACCTCGAACGTGCCTATGACCGGGTATGGTATTCCGGTCTCCTCTCCAAACTCCAAACCTTCGCCCTTCCCATTAACTACGTCCGTCTGATCGGCTACTTTCTCTCCCATCGTCCTTCCTACGTCACCATCCATAACACAGATTCCTACACCTTTTTTCCCTCCGCCAGTGTGTCCCAAGGCTCCATCCTCTCCACCCTTCTGTACCTTTTGTATACGGCGGACATGCCGCCGCCGTCACCCTTCCTCCACCTTCTCCAGTTTGCCGATGACACCGCCTTCCTTGCCCTCGCCCCCACCCTGCAGCGTTCCCAACACCTTCTCCATTCCCATCTTGACCAGTTCACCGCTTGGTGCAACCAGTGGTTGCTCAAGGTCAATCCCTCCAAAATCCAGGCGATCATTGTAGGTAAAACCATCCCTTCCTTCCACCTCCTTGATTTACATCTCACCATCTATGGCCGTCCTATCGCCCTGCCCCTCACCCTTAAGTACCTTGGCGTCACCCTCGACCGTCGCCTCTCCTGGACCCCCCATCTCCGGACAATCCAAGCCAAGGCACGCTCCCGACTCCGTCTCCTCAAGCTCCTTTCCGGCCGTATGTGGGGTCTGGACCACTCCACCATCCTCCACACCTATAAATCCCTCATCCGCCCTATCCTCTGTTACGCCCATCCTGCCTGGATCTCCACCCCCCTACCTTTTACAAATCCCTTCAGATCCTTGAACGCCATGCTCTCAGCCTCCCCTATCGCATTCGTCTCTCCTCCCCCACGCGGATCCTGTACGACCTCACTCCATTCCCCCACCTTCTCATTTTCCTTGAACGGACATGGATCCTGTACACCTCCCACCGTGCTCCAGGGGTAGCGTCTTTGATTCATAATCAAAACGTCTTCGGTCCCAGGTTTGATCCCCAGCACTGCCTAAATTTTGATAAATAATCAGCATTGGCGGCCGAAGACTTCCAGCATAAGAAGTCGCCTCATTCTGCCAACAGCCTTGTCAAAGAGGGCGGAGGAGCGGATAGAGGTTCAGGGCACTCTCTTGTCCTAGGGGTGGGAAATTGCCCCTAAAGGCGGAAGAATCAGCAATGATCAACGGCATGAGTATGCAGAAGGCAATGGAAACCACTGCATTAAAGACACGTAACATGTATCCACAGGACATGTGGCCTCTAATTTAAGAAGTGTCATGATGATCTCTCCATTGGCAAAAAATTCCGGAATAGTCCCCCTTTCGGATCTCCGGGAGGGGACTGCCAAGGGGGAGGTTACCATGAGAAAAAGATTGAATAATCAACGAAAGGATAATGTTCTACGAGTCTAGATATAGTAGGGGTCAGTGAAGTGAAGTGGAAGGAAGACAAGGATTTCTGGTCAGATGAGTATCGGGTAATATCAACAGCAGCAGAAAATGGTATAACAGGTGTAGGATTCGTTATGAATAGGAAGGTAGGGCAGAGGGTGTGTTACTGTGAACAGTTCAGTGACCGGGTTGTTCTAATCAGAATCGACAGCAGACCAACACCGACAACGATAGTTCAGGTATACATGCCGACGTCGCAAGCTGAAGATGAACAGATAGAGAAAGTGTATGAGGATATTGAAAGGGTAATGCAGTATGTAAAGGGGGACGAAAATCTAATAGTCATGGGCGACTGGAATGCAGTTGTAGGGGAAGGAGTAGAAGAAAAGGTTACAGGATAATATGGGCTTGGGACAAGGAATGAAAGAGGAGGAAGACTAATTGAGTTCTGTAACAAGTTTCAGCTAGTAATAGCGAATACCCTGTTCAAGAATCACAAGAGGAGGAGGTACACTTGGAAAAGGCCGGGAGATACGGGAAGATTTCAATTAGATTACATCATGGTCAGACAGAGATTCCGAAATCAGATACTGGATTGTAAGGCGTACCCAGGAGCAGATATAGACTCAGACCACAATATAGTAGTGATGAAGAGTAGGCTGAAGTTCAAGACATTAGTCAGGAAGAATCAATACGCTAAGAAGTGGGATACGGAAGTTCTAAGGAATGACGAGATACGTTTGAAGTTCTCTAACGCTATAGATACAGCAATAAGGAATAGCGCAGTAGGCAGTACAGTTGAAGAGGAATGGACATCTCTGTAAAGGGCCATCACAGAAGCTGGGAAGGAAAACATAGGTACAAAGAAGGTAGCTGCAAAGAAACCATGGGTAACAGAAGAAATACTTCAGTTGATTGATGAAAGGAGGAAGTACAAACACGTTCCAGGAAAATCAGGAATACAGAAATACAAGTCGCCGAGGAATGAAATAAATAGGAAGTGCAGGGAAGCTAAGACGAAATGGCTGCAGGAAAAATATGAAGATATCGAAAGAGATATGATTGTCGGAAGGACAGACTCAGCATACAGGAAAGTCAAAACAACCTTTGGTGACATTAAAAGCAACGGAGGTAACATTAAGAGTGCAACGGGCATTCCACTGTTAAATACAGAGGAGAGAGCAGATAGGTGGAAAGAATACATTGAAAGCTTCTATGAGGGTGAAGATTTGTCTGATGTGATAGAAGAAGAAACAGGAGTCGATTTAGAAGAGTTAGGGGATCCAGTATTAGAATCGGAATTTAAAAGAGCTTTGGAGGACTTACGGTCAAATAAGGCAGAAGGGATAGATAACATTCCATCAGAATTTCTAAAATCATTAGGGGAAGTGGCAACAAAACGACTATTCACGTTGGTGTGTAGAATATATGAGTCTGGCGACATACCATCTGACTTTCGGAAAAGCATCATCCACACAATTCCGAAGACGGCAAGAGCTGACAAGTGCGAGAATTATCGCACAATCAGCTTAACAGCTCATGCATCGAAGCTGCTTACAAGAATAATATACAGAAGAATGGAAAAGAAAATTGAAAATGCGCTAGGTGACGATCAGTTTGGCTTTAGGAAAAGTAAAGGCAATAGAGAGGCAATTCTGACATTACGGCTAATAATGGAAGCAAGGCTAAAGAAAAATCAAGACACGTTCATAGGATTTGTCGACGTGGAAAAAGCGTTCGACCATATAAAATGGTGCAAGCTGTTTGAGATTCTGAAAAAAGTAGGGGTAAGCTATAGGGAGAGACGGGTCATATACAATACGTACAACAACCAAGAGGGAATAATAAGAGTGGACGATCAAGAATGAAGCGCTTGTATTAAGAAGGGTGTAAGACAAGGCTGTAGCCTTTCGCCCCTACTCTTCAATCTGTACATCGAGGAAGCAATGATGGAAATAAAAGAAAGGTTCAGGAGTGGAATTAAAACACAAGGTGAAAGGATATCAATGATACGATTCGCTCATGACATTGCTATCCTGAGTGAAAGTGAAGAAGAATTAAATGATCTGCTGAACGGAATGAACAGTCTAATGAGTACACAGTATGGTTTGAGAATAAATCGGAGAAAGGCGAAGGTAATGAGAAGTAGTAGAAATGAGAACAGCGAGAAACTTAACATCAGGATTGATGGTCACGAAGTCAATGAAGTTAAGGAATTCTGCTACCTAGGCAGTAAAATAACCAATGACGGATGGAGCAAGGAGGACATCAAAAGGACACGCGCTATGGCAAAAAAGGCATTTATGGCCAAGAGAAGTCTACTAATATCAAATACAGACCTTAATTTGAGGAAGAAGTTTCTGAGGATGTATGTCTGGAGTACAACATTATATGGTAGTGAAACATGGACTGTGGGAAAACCGGAACAGAAGAGAATCGAAGAATTTGAGATGTGGTGCTATAGACGAATGTTGAAAATTAGGTGGACTGATAAGGTAAGGAATGAGGAGGTTCTATGCAGAATCGGAGAGGAAAGGAATACGTGGAAAACACTGATAAGGAGAAGGGACAGGATGATAGGACATCTGCTAAGACATGAGGGAATGACTTCCATGGTACTAGAGGGAGCTGTAGAGGGCAAAAACTGTAGAGGAAGACAGAGATTGGAATACATCAAGCAAATAATTGAGGATGTAGGTTGCAAGTGCTAATCTGGTCTCCATCTCTCCACCCTCCTTACCCTCTCCCAAGATGGCTTCCGCCAGCTCCCTCTCCCTGCTGATGCCATCCTCCCCTCCATCTATCCCTCTTACCAACTTTGATCCTCCCTCCCTCTTCCTGTGTTTGCTCCTTTGGGCACCCTCCCTCCCTTCTCTCCCCCTTCCCTCCCTCCTCCATTTCTCCCCACTCCTCCCTTGGCTTCCCCTCCCCTGTCCCTCTACTCCTCCTCCCATCTCCTCAGCCATTGTCATCTTTGTTCTCCCCTCTCCCCTCCCTCACTCTTCTTCCCCTCTTGGCAGGCCCCCGGACTCGCACATGGTACGTGGACATTCGCGCTGGAGATCATCACCATCAGTGTCTCATGTGTGCCGTCATGTTTAGTGTTCAGTGTTCACCGTCGCACTCCATCGTTCACCTGTGCCATCGACATCTTCAGTGTTTGTGCGTCGTGTCAACAGCTTGTAGTGTGGATTATCATCGAGAATGAACGGCTCCGTGTTTGTCTTTATGTGTCTACTGTTTTATTACCCACCGTTATGTAACTTATGTGTATTCTTTCTGTTGTTTCTTTGTCTATTCTATGGCTGAAGAGCAGCGTAACATACTGCTGACAGCCTGCCTGTTTGTATGGGTTTAAAAATAACAATAAAGAAAAAAAAGTGTTTCATTTCAATCTGGCGAGGTAGCGCGACGGACTACTCACCTGAAGATGGCGGCCAGGGGGGCCGCCGAAATACAGAGGGGACCAAAAAACTGTATCCACGGTTTAAAAGCCCATAACTGGCAAACTTATCGACGCAGTTGTCTCATCTTTGGTAGTGTAATAGTTTGTAGTTCCGGCAATCGCCACACAAGCGTTGTAGTGGGTTGTTTTGTTTTGTCACATGACAGTCGCCAGATAGTCAGTGTTTTTTTCTTAGTTACACCTAATTACTTGAGTAAACATGGCTGGCGCAAGGCTTGCATTCGATGATAGGAAGTCAGTTTTGAAGTGGTATTTTAAGTTCGAAAACATTAATGAGGTTCAACGGCAATGGCGAAATGAGTATCAAACAGAGCCACCGACACGTTTAACGTTTCGTCGCATTCGAGACAAATTTGAAGCCGAAGGCTGTGTTAAAGATGTACACAAAGAACGATCTGGACGACCTGTAACAGTTACAAGTCCAGCTAACTACCGTCGTGTGTTACAACAATTCACACTCTCACCACCGAAGTCTGTGAGACAGTGTGCCCGTGAAACTGGAGTGAGTCGCTCAAGTGTTCGGCGAATTTTAAAGACAGCAAAGTGGAAGCGCTACATCCCAAGATTGCTACACGCAATGAACGAGGACGACCCAGATTGTAGAATGGAGTACTGCGAGCGGTTTACTAACATGGTACGCAACGATGAAGAGTTTACAGAGATGATTGTGTGGTCTGATGAGGCACAGTTCAAAATCAATGGTACAGTAAATCGCCACAACCGCATCTACTGGGCCGCCAAAAATCTGAACGTCCATGTAGACAAACCCGCGAATTTGCCAGGAGTAAATGTGTGGTGTGGGTTGTCTTGCTGGGGCTTCATTGGGCCATTCTTCTTTGACGGCACAGTTACCGGTGAGGTTTACCTTCAGAAGCTTCAGACATCCATTTTACCTACCATCCGAGACTTGTATGGAGACGGAAGAGTTTATTCTCAACAAGATGGTGCCCCAGCCCCCTGCCATAATCGTGTTAGCGCGTATGTCGACGAAAATCTACCAAGATGATGGATAGGCCGTAGAGGTGCTGTGGAGTATCCACCACGTTCCTCAGACCTAGCTCCTCTAGACTTTTACCTGTGGGGAACTCTAAAGGACGTCGTTTATCGACAAAAGCCACGCACATTGAATGAACTTCGAGAATCCATCGCACATTCATGTGCAAATATCCAACTGAACACGTTGCAGTCAGTTGTTCGTGCTGCAGTGCGGCGACATCATTTTTGTGTGGACGTTAATGGTGACCATTTCGAACGCCTACAGTGATATCTTTAAGTTGAACTTTAAGCTACACTTTCACCAAAAATTAGACAACTCCGTCAATTAGATACCAAGTTATGGACTTTTAAACAGTGGATACATTTTTTTGAACCCCTCTGTATTGTGTCCAGATGACGAGATGTTTCGGCTGGAGACCCGATATGGATACAACGAATTTTCACACCGGGAAAGTTTACGGAGCCACAGTGCAGTCGCTGTCGCCATGCGGAAACGGAGCAGTTTATCTGACGTCCAGACGGGCATGATCACTAGCTTTCTGGCCAAGGTTGGAAGCATTTCGAAGCGGCTAAGTGGCACCGTGTTTAAAGTACATCGTGCGTGGCAAAACGGCGCTCTCCAGAACTATTACCGAGGCAACTAGGACGCACCACAGGCCATAGATGATAGGGTCGAACGATGGATATGGACATGTGTACGGGCGAATAGACGGGCAACTGTTCAGCAGCAGCTGACCGACCAGACGAACGAAGGGGTACTAACAGCGTCCCCTCAACGACCAGTCAGAGGACGTCGTTGCGTATGGGTCTCTACAGCAAATGCGTGACTCAGGTATTCGTGCTGATCGGCTGATTGCTGTTAAACGGCGACGATGCCCGGAATTTGAAGGCCGATTTCGCACTGGACATCCAATGAGTAGCGACAACTTGTCTACCACCCGTGCATGTTGCGGAGCGCATCAAAATGCTCCACTCACGATCTATCCAGAGATTATTCGATCTGGACTGGACTACAGTTGTACGCTGCACCACAGTGCACCTGAGATTTATCTCTCCAGATTAGATACTCTTCAGTTCAGGGCCATTCGTACCTGTCTGAGAGCTATACGTTGGACACCTGTAAATAATCTTTTGGCAGAGGCAGGAGAGATGCCCTTAAGCATTTGGCGTCAAATTATGGCAGGTAAGTTTACCATTCAAGGAATGGCCGTCGTGGAAAATCCTTTGTATAATTGTAGAGACTGCATTTGTCATTCATCGAATGCCTCCAACAGAGTAACTAAAATTCTGGCCGTCTGCAGAAACTTTGACTCTTTGAATCCTGTCATACATTCTATGCGATGTTATCTACACTCCTGGGAATTGAAATAAGAACACCGTGAATTCATTGTCCCAGGAAGCGGAAACTTTATTGACACATTCCTGGGGTCAGGTACATCACATGATCACACTGACAGAACCACAGGCTCATAGACACAGGCAACAGAGCATGCACAATGTCGGCACTAGTACAGTCTATATCCACCTTTCGCAGCAATGCAGGCTGCTATTCTCCCATGGAGACGATCGTAGAGATGCTGGATGTAGTCCTGTGGAACGGCTTGCCATGCCATTTCCACCTGGCGCCTCAGTTGGACCAGCGTTCGTGCTGGACGTGCAGACCGCGTGAGACGACGCTTCATCCAGTCCCAAACATGCTCAATGGGGGACAGATCCGGAGATCTTGCTGGCCAGGGTAGTTGACTTACACCTTCTAGAGCACGTTGGGTGGCACGGGATACATGCGGACGTGCATTGTCCTGTTGGAACAGGAAGTTCCCTTGCCGGTCTAGGAAGGATAGAACGATGGGTTCGATGACGGTTTGGACGTACCGTGCACTATTCAGTGTCCCCTCGACGATCACCAGAGGTGTATGGCCAGTGTAGGAGATCGCTCCCCACGCCATGATGCCGGGTGTTGGCCCTGTGTGCCTCGGTCGTATGCAGTCCTGATTGTGGCGCTCACCTGCACGGCGCCAAACACGCATAGACCATCATTGGCACCAAGGCAGAAGCGACTCTCATCGCTGAAGGCGACACGTCTCCATTCGTCCCTCCATTCACGCCTGTCGCGACACCACTGGAGGCGGGCTGCACGATGTTGGGGCGTGAGCGGAAGACGGCCTAACGGTGTGCGGGACCGTAGCCCAGCTTCATGGAGACGGTTGCGAATGGTGCTCGCCGATACCCCAGGAGCAACAGTGTCCCTAATTTGCTGGGAAGTGGCGGTGCGGTCCCCTACGGCACTGCGTAGGATCCTACGGTCTTGGCGTGCATCCGTGCGTCGCTGCGGTCCGGCCCCAGGTCGACGGGCACGTGCACCTTCCGCCGACCACTGGCGACAACATCGATGTACTGTGGAGACCTCACGCCCCACGTGTTGAGCAATTCGGCGGTACGTCCACCCGGCCTCCCGCATGCCCACTATACGCCCTCGCTCAAAGTCCGTCAACTGCACATACGGTTCACGTCCACGCTGTCGCGGCATGCTACCAGTGTTAAAGACTGCGATGGATCTCCGTATGCGACGGCAAACTGGCTGACACTGACGGCGGCGGTGCACAAATGCTGCGCAGCTAGCGCCATTCGACGGCCAACACCGCGGTTCCTGGTGTGTCCGCTGTGCCTTGCGTGTGATCATTGCTTGTACAGCCCTCTCGCAGTGTCCGGAGCAAGTATGGTGGGTCTGACACACCGGTGTCAATGTGTTCTTTTTTTGCATTTCCAGGAGTGTACATTTGCCTTTATTTGAGTATGATCTTGGCACCTGAGCTATCAAATTCAGTCTATTATTACACTGAAGAGGCAAAGAAACTGGTACACCTGCCTAATATCGTGTAGGGTCCCTGCGAGCAAGCTAGCATGGAGTCGACATGACTGATGTAATGCTGGAGGGAACTGACACCATGAGTCCTGCAGGGCATTCCACAAATCCGTAAAAGTACGGGGGACTAGACATTTCCTCTGAACATCACGTTGCAAGGGAGCCCAGATATGCCCAATAATGTTCATGTCTGGGGTGTTTGGTCGTCAGCGGAACTGTAAAAACTCAGAGGAGTTTTCCTGGAGCCACACTGTAGAAATACTGGACGTGTAGAGTGTCGCATTATGCTGCTGGAATTGCAAAGTCCGTTGGAAAGCGCAGTGAACATGAACGGATGCAGATGATCAGACAGTATGCTAACGTGCGTGTCGTAACTAGAAGTGTCAGGGGTCTCATATCACTCCAGCTGCACACGCCCCATACCATTACAGAACGTGCACCAGGATCAACAGTCCCCTGCTGACACGCAGGGTTGGTCGATTCATGAGGCTGTCTCCATACTCGTACATGTCCATTCGCTCGATACAATTTGAAACGATACTCGCCTGACCAGGCTACATGTTTCCTGTCATGAAGAGTCCAATGTCCGTGTTGATGGGCCAAGGCGAGGCGTAAAGCTTTCTGTCGTGCCATCATCAATGATACATGAGTAGGACTTCGGCTCCGAAATCCCACACCGATGATGTTTCGTTTAATCGCCCTCACACTGACACTCGTTGATGTCTCAGCATTGAAATCTGCAGCAAATTGAGGAAGGTTGCACTTCTGTCATGTTGGATGATTCACTTCAGTCGTCGTTGGTCTCGTTCTTGCAGGATCTTTTTCCGGCCGCAACCATGTCGGAGATTTGATGTTTTACCGGATTCCTGATATTCACGCTACAGTCGTGAAATGGTCGTACGAGAAAATCCCCACTTCATCGCTACCACAGTCTTGATAACTTGCCATTGTAGCAGCAGCAACCGATCTAACAACTGCGCCAGACACTTGCCTTATATAGGCGTTGCCGACCGCAGCGCCGTATTCTGCCAGTTTATATATCCCTGTATTTGAATACGCATGCCTCTACCAGTTTCTTTGACGCTTCAATGTAGTGACAAGCTCGCTGAATATTAACGTAAATTGTAGATTTAACTGTCTCATTGAAGATTAGTCGCCCGCTTTTTTATGTATGTATACCGATGGATCCGAAATTGCACTGTTAGTGTGCTTTGCTATGATCTCAGATCCAAATCAGTAATGCTACAAACTGCTTGAAAGTGCTTCAATTTTTACGGTGAAGACTGTGATAATTTGGAAGCTATTAAGTTTGCATATTCAACTTTCTTTTTAAAGATATTAATCATGTCCGATTCCCAGAGTGTTCTTAAAAGTATTCAATACTGAAGTTGGAATAAAACTACCAACCGTTATATTTTGGTTGTGGTAATGGAATATATTCTCTGAAAACAGAAAGGGCAGACAATCATTCTACTCTGGGTGCAGTCCCACGCTGATATCCGCTATAATGAGGAAGCTGACGTCGCAGCGAAGCAGGCTCCATGTACAGGAACTGTTCTCGACGTGAAATTACCGTGAGCAGGCTAATTACGTGAAGTAAAGGGCCACGGAAAATAGCAGTGGTAAGAAATATGGAACGTGCCCCAACACACGAGAGGTGGTTATTATGCGACATTACAACCTGAAATTACTACAAGATTGTGCTTTACGAGGACGCATTTGGACCGATCTACGATTTCCACCATCACTTGACTCCGCTTTAACCACGCTTGGTTTCTTCTACATCTGTATAAAATTAATATTTACGATTCCAGTGCATGTGAGTGTGATTTCGAGTCAGAAGCAAATGCAAACCACATCTTGTTTTCGTGTTCCAAATTTTGAATGCTCGAAATTTCTGAGGACTTTGATGAGTATTGGTTACATCTTCCCCCAACCAGCGTGTTCTCTTTTGGTTTATAAAGCCACTCGCATGTATACAGTAACTGCCAATTTTCCTAAGAGTATAGGGAAAAATCTGTAGGGTTCATATTTTCAAAAAATGTTCAAATGTGTGTGAGATCTTATGGGACTTAACTGCTAATGTCATCAGCCCCTAAGCTTACACACTACTTAACCTAAATTATCCTAAGGACAAACACACACACCCATGCCCGAGGGAGGACTCGAACCTCCGCCGGGATCCATATTTTCATTTATCTGTATCACTTATAATTAAATTTAAAAATTAGTGTGAATTGATTACATAAATATGTCTAGTTTACTTATCATTATATCTGTTAAACATTTGTTGTGGAAAAAGTTGACAGTTTGTGCTTTCATTTCTATATTTTGTATTTTCATTGTACAATTTTGTACTCCATGTACACATAAGTTCTCGATGCTTAAACAGAGTACAACCTCAGGAGGCCAAATGAAGCAAACAATCAAACAGTGCATCATGTTTTATGCTCCATTGGACTGAAAGAAAACACCCTGCAGCAATCATCCGAAGGCCCATACTAGATGAGGGGGCGTTATGGCTTGGGGAATGTTTTCACGGCATTCCCTGTGTGATATCGTCAATCTTGGATGTACAATGTTTCAACACAATTATACATCGAGCCTTGAGGATCATTTCCACCCATATATGCATTTTGGTTTTCTTTTCGGCACGATGGCAACTACCAGCAGGCCAATGCAACTTGTCACACAGCTCACAGTGTATGTGTGTCGATCGAAAAGCACGTTGATGAGTTTCCTGTGCTCCCCTGACCAGAAAACTTCACGGATTTGAACTCAATCGAGAATCTGTGGGACCGCCTAGACCTCTCTGTTCGCGCCTTGGATACTCAGCCGAGCGACTTGGCGCAGCTGTCTGTGGCACTTGAGTCAGCATGGCTTCACAGCGTTGTTGGTCCCTTCCAGAACCTCTTTGACTCTCTTCCTGCACGCTCAAGCTGCATACGCTGGTTCTAAATCTACATTTACGTCTACATTTATACTCCGCAAGCCACCCAACGGCGTGTGGCGGGCAGCACTTCACGTGCAACTGTCATTACCTCCCTTTTCTGTTCCAGTAGCGTATGGTTCGCGGGAAGAACGACTGCCGGAAAGCCTCCGTACGCGCTCGAATCTCTCTAATTTTACATTCGTGATCTCCTCGGGAGGTATAAGTAAGGGGAAGCAATATATTCGATACCTCATCCAGAAACGCACCCTCTCGAAACCTGGACAGCAAGCTACACCGCGATGCAGAGCGCCTCTCTTGCAGAGTCTGCCACTTGAGTTTGCTAAACATTTCCGTAACGCTATCACGGTTACCAAATAACCCTGTGACAAAACGCGCCGCTCTTCTTTGGATCTTCTCTATCTCCTCCATCAACCCGATCTGGTACGGATCCCACACTGATGAGCAATACTCAAGTATGGGTCGAATGAGTGTTTTGTAACTCACCTCCTTTGTTGATGGAATACATTTTCTAAGGACTCTCCCAATGAATCTCAACCTGGCACCCGCCTTACCAACAATTAATTTTATATAATGATTCCACTTCAAATCGTTCCGTACGCATACTCCCAGATATTTTGCAGAAGTAACTGCTACCAGTGTTTGTTCCGCTATCATATAATCATACAATAAAGGATCCTTCTTTCTATGTATTCGCAGTACATTACATTTGTCTATGTTAAGGGTAAGTTGCCACTCCCTGCACCAAGTGCCTATCCGCTGCAGATCTTCCTGAATTTCGCTACAATTTTCTAATGCTGCAACTTCTCTGTATACTACAGTATCATACTCGAAAAGCCGCATGGAACTTCCGACACTATCTACTAGGTCATTTATCTATATTGTGAAAAGCAATGGTCCCATAACACTCCCCTGTGGCACGCCAGAGGTTACTTTAATGTCTGTAGACGTCTCTCCATTGAGAACAACATGCTGTGTTTTGTTTGCTAAAAAATCTCTTCAATCCAGCCACACAGCTGGTCTGATATTCCGTAGGCTTTTACTTTGTTTATCAGGCGACAGTGCGGAACTGTATCGAACGCCTTCCGGAAGTCAAGGAAAATGACATCTACCTGTGAGCCTGTATGTAATATTTTCTGGGCCTCATGAACAAATAAAGCGAGTTGGGTCTCACACGATCGCTGTTTCCGGAATCCATGTTGATTCCTACAGAGTAGATTCAGGATTTCCAAAAACGACATGATACTCGAGCAAAAAACATGTTATAAAATTCTACAACTGATCGACGTCAGAGATATAGGTCTATAGTTTTGCACATCTGCTCGACGACCCTTCTTGAAGACTGGAACTACCTGTGCTCTTTTCCAATCATTTGGAACCTTCCGTTCATCTAGAGACTTGCGGTAGACGGCTGTTAGAAGGGGGGCAAGTTCTTACGCGTACTCTGTGTTGAATCGAATTGGTATCCCGTCAAATCCAGTGGGCTTTCCTTTGTTGAGTGATTCCAGTTGCTTTTAGTATTCCTTGGACACTGATTTCAATGTCAGCCATTTTTTCGGTTGTGCCAGGATTTAAAGAAGGAACTGCAGTGCGGTCTTCCTCTGCGAAAGAGCTTTGCAAAGAGGTGTTTAGTATTTCAGCTTTACGCCTGTCACCCTCTGTTTCAATGCCATCATCATCCCAGAGTGTCTGGATATGCTGTTTCGAGCCACTTACTGATTTAACGTAAGACCAGAACTTCCTCGGATTTTCTGTCAAGTCGGTACATAGAATTTTACTTTCGAATTCACTGAACGCTTCACGCATAGCCCTCCTTATGCTTTGACATCGTTTACCTTCTGTTTTTCTGAGAGTTTTTGGCTGCGTTTAAACTTGGAGTAAAGCTCTCTTCGCTTTCGCAGTAGTTTCCTAACTTTGTTGTTGAACCACGGTGGGTTTTTCCCGTCCCTCAGAGTTTTACTCGACACGTCAGACTTCTGACAGGTGGTCACATTAGTGTGACTGACCAGTGTAAAAGTGGCCGTAAAACGATCCTAACCAGAGGCAAGTGTCATGCCTTATCAATGTCATTCGGTCTCAAGCGCAACAAGACTTGCTGATTTCAGTAATTGCAAATCCATCTCAAGCAGTTTCTGACCAAATGTTGCGAAAGGAACTGAATGCAAGGGCAGTCTGTGTCAGGCAACTCGCAAAAGGCCATTGCTCACAATGTCACATCAAGTTACACATCTTCAGTGGGCCATATAATGTACACTCATGCTCATAAATTAAGGATAATTGCAGAATGTGGTGCCACACAACGTGGCACTACACAAAACTGGCGCTAATAGCATAGGCACAAGAGAACACACACGACACAGATCTGTAAGTCCACGGTATTGGTGATAAGTTGGGAAAACCGTCCCGAAACACATGTGCTACAAAACGCCACTGTTTCCTGCTCATGTACCTAGACTCAGTATGGGATATGATCATCACGCACACGTACACAGGGGGCGCAGAACGGGTTGGCATACTCTGGGTCAGGTGGTCGAGCAGCTGCTGGGGTATAGCCTCCCATTCTTGCACCAGTGTCTGTCGGAGCTCCTAAAGTGTACTAGGGGTTTGAAGACGTGCAGCAATACGTCGACCGAGAGCATCCTAGATGTGTTCGGTGGGGTTTAGCTTTGGAGAATAGGCAGGCCACTCCATTCGCCTGATATCTTGTATTTCAAGGTACTGCTCCACCACGGGATCTCGGTAGGGCCGTGCGTTATCATCCATCAGAAGGAAGGTGGGAGCCGCTGCACCAGTGAAAAGTCGGACATACTGGTGCAAAATAACGTCCCGGTACACCTGACCTGTTACAGTTTCTCTGTCAAAGACATGCAGGGGTTTACGTGCACCAATCATAATCCTAGACCGCACCATGAAACCACGACCTCCGTACAGGTCCCTTTCAAGGACCTTAAGGGGTTGGTATCTGGTTACAGGTTCACACCAGATGAAAACCCGGCGGGAATCACTGTTCAGACTATACCTGGACTCGTCCGTGAACATAACCTGGGACCACTGTTCCATGACCGTGTACTGTGTTCTTGACACCATGCTTTACGGGCTCTCCCGTGACCAGGGGTCAGTGAAATGTACCTTGCAGGTCTCCGGGCGAATAAATCATGTCTGTTTGGTCGTCTGTAGACTATGTATCTGGAGACAACTATTCCAGTGGCTGCGGTAAGGTCCCGAGCAAGGCTACCTGCAGTACTCCGTGACCGTCTGCGGGCACTGATGGTGAGATATCGGTCTTCTTGTGGTGCTCTACGCTGTGAACGTCCCGTACTGTAGCGCCTGGTCATGTTCCCTGTCTGCTAGAATCGTTGCCATAATCTTGAGATCGCACTTTGTGGCACACAGGGCCCGTGCTACGACCTGCTGTGTTTGACCAGCCTCCAGTCGCCCTAGTACTCTACCCCCCATAACGTCATCAATATGTGTTCTTTGAACCATTTTCAACACGCAGTCACCATAAGCACGTCTGAAAACTGCACACTTTCTCTCTGCACCGTACTCAGACATGCACCAACACACTTCTGCGTATGTAAACTGTTGCCAGCGCCATCGTGCGACGACCACAGGTCAAATGCACCGCATGGTCATACCCCGAGGTGAATAACGCGCAAACCGCCCACCAGAGCGTTGTTTCATCAATTATCACCATTATCATTAATTTATGAGCATGAGTGTAGAAAGTGGGACGCAGGTGACGGCAGGCGTGTGATGTGGTCAAACGACTCGCTATTTTGCACCTTCTCAAATCATATAAAGCGTCGAGTGAACCAAGGCCTTTAACCTGCTATGTATAGAGGGTGTATCCGGAATTGGTCCACTGATGTTTTTCGTACCATCACTTGGACCCACTCATTCAGGTTATCGTAAACATAAGCCATGAAGTTTATTCCAGTGTTCTCACTGACCATGTTTTGCCATTTCTTCTACATATTCATGACGAAAATGCAGTTGACACTCCTGTCTTCTAAGATGGCAATAGCCATGTCCCCAGAGTTGCATGCATACTTTGCTGGTTTGACATGCACTCTGGCTCCCTGTCACATCTGATTTTAATCCCATAGGAAACGTACATTCTGTGTTGAATCACGGGTGGAACGCAGGACTTGGCATCCTCGTAGTTTGGCTGAGTCCGTGCAGGATTCAGTGGCCCGTGCACAGTGACCAAATTTTCGTCCACTGCGCTGGGCGAGTTCATTCGTTTCTTCGGGAGGGGAGGCCGACACTGCCTGCCACCTTCCGGCCAATCGATGACAACAGAATCGAGGCGCACGCCCTGCAATCTTTCTCAAACGATTTTACAGCATCTATTTCGCTGAAAACTTTCATTTTTACTTTACTTGTAGCTTTATGTGTCAGGTTCATGACGATATGCCCATCATATCGTTAATGATCATAATTATCGTGATATTTGCGTGTAAGTAAAACACTGTGCAAAATTCGAAAAAGTTTTCAATGGAAAATAGGGATAATTATGATTTTGCGTTTGGTGCATATTACATAATATCTTGATGTGTATGAAATTTAGCTAGCTAGATAGATAGATATTCAGCGATCACAGGCCCTGCAGACCCCGCGCTGCTTCCAAAACTGCCTCCATTCCTTCCTGTTTTGTGCCCAGTTCCTCCAGGTGTCTTCAGTTCCCAGGGCTGCTAGGTCCTTCGCCAAGTCGTCCTTCCAGCGCTGCCTTGGTCGTCCAGTGGGGCGTTAGGTGTTTGGTTTCCCCGCTAGTGCCATCTTCGGCTGTCTTCCATCTGGCATAGGGGCTACATGGCCGAACCATTGGATTCTTTTGCTCTTTATCTTCCGTAGGATAGTTGGTTGTCGCATCAGAAGGTAGATTTCCTCGTTTTTCCTCCTCCTCCATTCTCCGTTATCTAAAACTGGTCCCCATATCTTCCTCATTACTCTTCTTTCAAATATTAATACTTTTTCCCTTTCTAGCTTAGTCATGCTCCATGTTTCTGAACCGTACATTACTGCTGGGACATATCACTGGGTTGTAGATTTTCATCTTAGTGTTCAGTGAGATCGATTTAGAGCTGACGGTCTCTCTGAGGGAATGCATGCATTCCGTTCCCACTGCTGTTCTATCCTTGTTGTCCATTTTTATGTTGTTGACCGTGATAAACCAAGATCCCAAGTATTTGAACTGGTCTACTCTCTTGAACCTCTTGCCATCTATCTCAAGAAATTCTACTTGTTCTTGTCTTCTTCCTAATTGCATGAACTCTGTTTTGTCTCGATTCACTTTGAGCCCCACCTTCTGTGCATAATTGTTCATTTTCTAGTACATTCCTTTCAACTCGTGCTTTGATTCACTTAATAGTGCTATGTCATCTGCATATGCGAGACAGTTGAAGTTACCGTCCATGTCTACTCCAGGCCACTCCTGCTGCCTACACTTTTTATTACTTGCGCTAAGATAAAATTGAACAGAACGCATGAGAGAGCATCCCCTTGTCTGAGGCCTGTCTAAGTCTCGAATGTTTCTGATATGGCTTCTCGGAAACTTACTGCTGCCTTTGACCCTTCCACACAAGCTTGCACCATTCGCACTAACCTCTCAGGGATTCTGAAGTCCCGCATTGCATTGTATAGGCTATTCCTGTGGATGCTGTCATACGCACATTGAAAATTGACGAACAGGCTGTAGATATCTTTATCATATTCTCAATGTTTTTCAAACAATTGTCTTAGTGTGAAAATATGATCCATTGTCGATCGGTTTGGTCGAAAGCGAGCTTGGTACTCTTGTATGTTAAAATTAAAATTTAGAACAGTCGTGACTGAGATCAAGACTGTTTTAAATTTTAATTTTAACAAAGTTTAAGATCGCTCGCTATGTTTCCAAACATTTCAAAAACTCCTGTATGTTGCTCTCTATGAATGGTTGCAATTTTCTGAGGATAATGATCGACAGCACCTTATTCGTTACATTCAACAAGCTGGTTCCTCTGTAGTTACAGCATTCCATTTTGCTTCCGTTCTTGTATATTGAGCATATTATAGCCAATTTCCATTCTTCTGGCAGTACCTTCTTCTCCCATATCAACTGGCTCAGTTTGTATATGAAATTTAGCTAACATCTCGAATTTTTCTTTAGACCTGGGTGGAGGTTTCTATCTCCACCGATCTCTAGAAAATCGATCTGACATAGCAGACTCATTTGCAATCGCGCCACGCCAGCGATAAAGCCAGGGTGAAATGTTCACAATATTGCTCATATTTCAAAAAGAGTTTGAGATATCGAAATGAGATTTTAGCAATTGGTAGCATGCAAAGAGTAGTCTATTCTGCCATATGGTTCTCTTACAAAACTTCATTATCTAGCGTGTTATTGCACTAACAACAGACTTTTTTGCTGAAAGAATGTACATTTAAGGGCCATCGATAGATAGTGAAACAAGAAATGTCTTGGGCTTTGGAACAACGTAAGGGAAGACATTACAATTTATTTTTGTACCAAGGATGTACTTTTTCGTAAATTACTGACCTTACTTTTCGGGAGTTCCTCACTTAATAAACCACTGTTTCAGACTTCTCTCGCAGTTGCATCTGCAGAATATATTAGTGAGGTGAGACTGTGTAACCTCCACTGTGTTTTGGCAAAAGAAGCAAATTTTAACATGGCAACAAGAGAAATGTGTGCCTTTTGCTCAAAATTCGCCACTCTGAAAGTTACAAATGGTTAAGAAGTCAGATGAAGATAAATCACTGCATTTTTGGCAGAATTCTTTTTAGATACTAACCAAAGCAGAAGTGACAGATGTTTTTAAAAGATCACCATGCAATTGTGGACATGGATGGTCCCCACTTAATATTTACAGAGAATGTGACTGTATACTTCCGTTTAGAATGGCATTTCCCCTCCAGTGCTCAGCATTTCCCCTGCAGCAACTGCCCGCAGCCCCCATAACTAGCAGTCTCCCACAAGTGTGCCATGTTGCCTGCGCATTTACTGGCCAGGGTATTCTGTGCGAACTCTGGCTAATGCCTCCTGAGGATGATACAGTACTAAGGGTCTGGTGGATTAAAGGTGTGATAACAGTGATACATGTAGAATGTCCAAGGTACTGCTCTAATGCCTCCTTAGACCACACATCCACATACGCAGTGAGTCAGGAGGAAAGACACATGCTTTGAGGGGTGATAGTATTAGTGATTCTGAACAAAAAACGTCCTGTGAACATATGACCTATTCAGAAAGGTTTCCGAGATACAAAATATTTAATATAATTTTTGAGCGTTCATCTTGATTAATTAGAAAACTATACCTCCCCAGCGAAAATGTGTCACAGTATAAAATTCGATTACATTAAGTTTTCTACAAAAAGTGACCTAGTCATTTTTTCTGTAGGATTAATAGTTTGCACGTAGAGCACTAAAGAATATTGAAAATCCTGTGTGACAGGCGTGCGCCGTAGTTTAGGCAGTTTTTGTTGGCCAACTTGGGATAGCTTCCCAGCTTGATAGACAACAAGTGACGCACATCAAATTAGTACTCTCAACTTTCTCTACACTGTGGTACACTGTAAACTACACCAATGATTGTACAATACAGAAAATAAATAACAATACGCATTAAATTTGTACTGTGTTGAAAACCAATCGGAATAGAACGTATGTCGGTATGAAATGTTTTGTTCACAATCAGTAATATTATGACACCTGAAAGCATGTACCTCTGTCGCATATTTAAAAAATGCAATGCCTGAAAGGCAACAGAACAGTAGCCAGAACGAATAATTTTTCTAGAAAGTACTCAGAGTACAAAGGAGACATCACAGGAAGGACGTCATTTGGGCGTTGGCTGGAAATGTTATGAAGACTCACGAGGAATCACGTGAGCTCACGTCTCGAGCCGTGAGGTACAGCAGTACGTTGTCGGTGACCATATATAGTCATACACGAGGTCCCGCAGGGCGGTGTCCGGAAGCGTCATCGTGGAAGGGGCGGCGTGGCCTACCGCACAGTACAAAGGTGTAGGTGACGCAGCCGGCAGGCAGTGCAGTAGAGACGGCGGCCCAAGAGGGACTTTTGTGTAGGTCAGGCTAGGGGTCTGGACTTGTAGTATTCGCTCTGGCTCTCCTCTACACCTACATGGTTACTCTGCAATTCAAACTAAAGTGCCTGGCAGAGGGTTCATCGAACCATTTACATACTACTTCTCTACCATTCCACTCTTGAATGGCGTGTGGGAAAAAGGAACATCTAAATCTTTCCGTTCGAGCTCTGATTTCTCTTATTGTGATGATCATTTCTCCCTACGTAGGTGGGTGTCAACAAAATATTTACGCATCCGGAAGCAAAAGATGGCGATTGAAATTTCGTAAATATATCTCGTCGCAAGAAAAATCCGCCTTTGTTTTAGTGACTGCCAACCCAATCAAGCGTTCATACTTAGCCGCGTACCTCCTTCCATGGGATTTTGCAATCAGGAATAGCGCACTTTCATTCAAGTCATTATCCAGTCCTTGCTCAGACGAGAAATTAAAGACAGTAATTATTCAAGTCTAGCTTTTGTTCGATTGTTTACCAATCGAGTTCCATAAATCTTTCAGACTTCTACGCTACAGGCCATTAAAATTGCTACACCACGAAGATGATGTGCTACATACGCGAAATTTAACCGACAGCAAGAAGATGCTTTGATATGCAAATGATTAGCTTTTCAGAGCACTCACTAGAGGTTGGCGCCAGTGGCGACACCTACAACGTGCTGACATGAGGAAAGTTTCCAACAGATTTCTCATACACAAACAGCAGTTGACCGGCGTTGCATGGTGAAACATTGTTGGAACGCCTCGTGTAAGGAGGAGAAATGCTTACCATCACGTTTCCGACTTTGATATCGTATGACTGTTAGCAGGATATGGAATCGGTGGGTTCAGGAGGGTAATACGGAACGCCGTGCTGCATCCCAACGGCCTCGTATCACTAGCAGTCGAGATGACAGGCATCTTATCCGCATGGCTGTAGCGGATCGTGCAGCCACGTATCGATCACTGAGTCAACAGATGGGGACATTTGCAAGACAACAACCACCTGCACGAACAGTTCGACGACGTTTGCAGCAGCATGGACTATCAGCTCAGAGACCATGGCTGCGGTTACCCTTGACACTGCATCAGAGACAGGGGCGCGTGCGATGGGGTACTCAACGACGAACCTTGGTTCACGAATGGCAAAATGTCATTTTTTCGGATGAATCCAGGTTCTGTTTACTGCATCATGATGGTCGCATCCGTGTTTGGTGACATCGCGGTGAACGAACATTGGAAGCGTGTATTCGTTCACCATACTGGCGTATCACCTGGCGTGATGGTATGGGGTGTCATTGGTTACACGTATCGGTCATTTCTTGTTCGCATTGACGGCACTTTGAACAGTGGACGTTACATTTCAGATGTGTTACGACCCGTGGCTCTACCCTTCATTCGATCCCTGCGAAATCCTACATTTCAGCAGGATAATGCTCGACCGCATGTTGCAGGTCCTGTACGGGCCTTTCTGGATACAGAAAAGGTTCGACTGCTGCCCTGGTCAGCATATTCTCCAGATCTCTCACCAACTGAAAACGTCTGGTCATAGATGGCTGAGAAACTGACTCGTCACAATACACCAGTCACTACTCTTGATGAACTGTGGTATCGTGTTGAAGCTACATGGGCAGCTGTACCTGTACACGCCATCCAAGCTCTGTTAGACATAATGCCCAGGCGTATCAAGGCCGTTATTACGGCCAGAGGTGGTTGTTCTGGGTACTGATTTTTCAGGATCTATGCACCCAAATTGCGTAAAAATGTAATCACATGTCAGTTCTAGTATAATATATTTGTCCAATGAATGACCGTTTGTCATCTGCATTTCTTCTTGGTGTAGCAATTTTAATGGCCAGTAGTGTAGTTAGCCATCTCCAGGCTAGCTGAATGGACGGACCTCCTCCAGTTTCCAATGTCATTAATGGTCTAGACCTCTCTCTGGACATGACATTTTTGCTCATGACCCACCTGTAGAATGCGCATGGCCCTGTCTATAATTTCCCAAGCTTTGCAACCCATATCAGACCCACGCGATGAGTGGAATAAGGCCGTGTTCCTGACATTATGCGATATGCGAAGGGGTGGAATGATACAGTTTCTCTTAATTATAGTTTAAATTAAACAACGATTTCAGCAACCGAACGACATACGGAATTACTATTTCCCGCGTCCGACCATCCAGATTTTGATTTTCCATAATCTGCCTAAACGGCTTCAGGCAAATGCCGGGATGGTTCCTTTGAAAGGGCACGGTCCATTTCCTTCCCCATTTTTCCCTACTCCGAAGGGGCCGATGACCTCGCTGTTTGATCGCCTCCCGCAAATCAATCAACCAACTGCATTACTATTATATTTGTAGCACTATACTTGAAGTAATTTCTGTGAAATTTTCAATAGTTACGCGATGCCTCTCGTTTTAGTATACAGTCAGGTAGAAGCTTAACAATATTACTTTGAAACGTCGTATTTGCAGTTCTTTCTGTGAACAGTTTCACAGGCTCCAGAATTAGCTTCGCTTGAATGAATTTCACTTTTCGTTACACTGTGTAACATCTGGTTCACCATTCGCGTGAGACTGGAAGACAATCAATTTACTACATCCTCACGAGGCCGTGAAGATTCAAGGGATGTCTTCCGGCGGCCGTGTCATCCTCTTGCTCTGCGGCGGCAGATGTGGTACGGACGGACATGTGGTCAGCACACAGTTCTGCCGGCCGTTTTGATCACTTCCCAGATCGTGGAGCAGCTGCTACTCGTTTAAGTAGCTCCTCAGTTGGCACCATGAGGCTGTGTGCACCCCGTACCAGTCCTGCCACCACGGGAAAATGCTTGGCAGTACCGGGAATCGAAGCCAGGTCCTCCACATGACTGCCATCTACGCCGTCCACTTATCTACGGAAGCGGAAAGACCGTCTCGTAGCAACCACTTTGTTTTCAGACGATTTCTCAAACACAAGAGTAAAATGACTATCATCATCATCATTAGTCGCTTTACTCACTGCTGAGTGTCGTGACCCCATTTCCATGAGGTTCTCTTAGGAAAACAGCAACCCGCCATGTTTTCCAATAGCGCTAACGCGCTGCTTCCTTGACTCAGGTAGGCGCGCCGGCCCCAGATCGAATCCGCCCGCAGGGTTAACGATGAAGGCTGGTCTGCCAGCCAGCCTGGATGTGGTTTTTAGGCGGTTTTCCACATCCCTATAGGTGAATACCGGGCTGGTCCCCACGTCCAGCCTCAGTTACACGACTCACAGACATTTGACAGCCATCCGCACTTTTCCATGATTTACGCTAGACGCAGACAGATGGAGTACTCTGATTCCATCCCGGGGGTTACGGGGCGGCGGCAGGAAGGGCATCCGGCCACGCCTTTCAATTAACATGCCAAATCCGATTTAACCACGCCAACCCCGCGCAAATGCGGGACAAAGGCG
The DNA here is from genome assembly GCF_023897955.1 of Schistocerca gregaria. Classification (NCBI taxonomy): domain Eukaryota; kingdom Metazoa; phylum Arthropoda; class Insecta; order Orthoptera; family Acrididae; genus Schistocerca; species Schistocerca gregaria. Next base: position 203,505,385 of record NC_064926.1, read on the forward strand.
CAAGCGATAGATCGATAGATAGTCTTAGGAAAACAGTAGTGGTGGTTCCCTGTTAAATGACTATAGCACCCACTCTTAGCTACAAAATTTAGCTCTTGTGTAAGAGTTAAATGGGGATTTACGTTTTATGGCTATCAGCAATTTAAAATACTGCAACAATATTAAGACAAGAAATAGAAAATATTAGAAAACATCTTACTAACTAAGCTGTTCTAGCAAGATGATATTAAAGTTCTATCGTCTGACAGTCTTCCCGCACGATTTTGGATCTGAGGAAGAACATAAATCCCATTTTTGTAAACTGATTCTATTTAGGAATTAATTAAAAAAAATTGTACCATATAAACGTCAATACATGATAATGTGCTGCTGAACATCTGCTCACAGATCCTCACTATTAATGTTCTGATACCAACAGCTCCTATTCAACAAAGCTTATCATAGTGCTTCTCATTGATTTTATACAAACTAATCCAATATACAATTAAATCAAGTTTCAGATGTACGGTAATGAAACTGTACGTTTAAGCGATTACACCTTAAATTTGTCTGTAACAGTTTTCTTTGCAGTTATATCGATAAAATTACGGATCAATGCATTTTAAATTTCAGTACCCGATGCAGATGACACTTCTTGTGTATTTCTTTATTTATTTTGGATGCAAAAAGGGGAAGACAATTACATTAAGTGTCATTTGTCCTTGGATATCATTCGCAACCAAGGACACCACTTCCAAAATATGCGGGCGAAAAATGTTTATTACACTACGATAATCGTTTTAGAGTGCAATGATCGAACTATCTTTGAGTCATCATCAGTGAGAAAACACATAAAAGTATAAATTATTACCTAAAACGAAGTTACTAAGTTCTTATAAAGGACAGAAAAAATGAAAAACCGCACAGCTAATATTTAATAAATTACTGAGCGTACTTTTTCTGATACTAGTAGTAATAGCTTTTATTTAAAAATTTGTAACATTCATACACAAATAAATATTTTAAATAGAAAACCGTTAGGACCTACTTAGTAACGATATCATCTCGTACCTGCTCCCTAAAATGACTTGATTTCGATAGTCAGCAAAATGATGGTATTTCTAAAACGACCTTACGTCCGCAACGAAATATAACTTCCTTTCACAATATTCTTCATGCACTCAAACGCTACAGAAGGCTTCAGAACTGTCATCAAGAAATCGTGATTGGAAACATTTCAATCAAGAGAAATTTATGTTTATTCAGTCAGCCACGTGCAACCGGTATCAACCAGCCAGTTGATAGGGTTGTTGGTTCCCACACTGTCAATCTCATCTACGGTCTATGTAAAGCGGCCACACTCGCTCTTCCCAACGGACGCCACACATCGGAAATATCGTCAGTAACTGTCAAAACCAGTCACAACTAGTCTGAATCTCATTTTCAAAGAGAGCTCACATCACTCGTTTATCTAGTACAGACAGAGATGTAGTGTAGCACAGGACATCGTGACACGCAGAAAAATTTATGTACAGCTTAGAAACTACATGAGAAGTACTGGCTTAATAAACGCTGTGGGCAGATTGTTATGAGACGCGTTTGCATATCTCAGCCAATAAGAGCGTTGCACGTAAAGAGGAAGGTTCCGCGTACGACTTTCAGCCGAACATACAGTCTCAGTTTATCAGGAAGTTTAACACTTAGCGTGCAGCTGACGCAATATAAGGCGCTTGCGGGAAATGGGAGTGTGTTGCGGACGTAATATTACGTGTTGCCAGTTATGAAGATTTTCTGCCGTGTCAGACTTAAATTTACGGCTCCCACGAACGTCTGTCATGTCTGCAGGCTTCGCAGTTTCTGCTAGAGGGTACTAGCGGTATCACTGGAAAAATTCATTGTTTTTGAAACATTTGTTATCGTCTCTTCTTTCGTAGGTGTTAGCTGACGGTCAAATTCACTCTGTTTCGTGCGTTTAGTGTGCCTTTGTGTTGATGTTGTGTTCAAAATGTGCAGTGAAGAGGAGAAACATCGGGAGCAAGTGATTAACAAAGTCCTTTGCAAGCTCGCAGATGATGAGAACGAAATATTTGATGATGATTCAGGTTACACGTTTATCATATTATTTTCACAGACTGTGTTGTTATGAAGGATTTTCCTGCACATAAATCAGGGAATCAGTCCGAACATATGATTCCAGTAAGCGTAATGTTGGACTGCAAATGACTCCAAGTTTCAATTCGCATCAAAGTCTACTGCACTATGAACACTAAATTTTGCTTTGTTCTTGTGTTTTGTTTGGTTCTTTATACTGAAATGGCAGTAAATGAAATTTAATCAGAAAGAGCACTTGCTTGCTTACTGGGGTATATATTTGAATACTAGAACTCCCTTTCAGTTTTTTCGATAATTAATATTAAATTGACGTTTCATCTGAACATTCAGATATAACAATAGTGATGCAAAATAATTATAGTTAACGTAGAAAGTCCAGTAAATCTAAACATGTTATGAAATTCCAACTACATATTTGTACGGACGAGATCTAGCTTCCAGTTTTATAAAATTAGTGAAAAACAGTCTAGATCGCAATGGCTACTTTTTTGGAAGTGACCGGTTTCGGCCTAGTCTTAGGCGATTTTCAGAATAACACCATCAGCTGAAGTTGACGATGTCCAGAATAGTAAGAAGACCTCGGTCGCTGAAACTGCTCAAAAGCAGTTTCCAAAAACTGGTGTACTAACCGTAGGTAACATGTATATTCTAAAAGCCATATTACTAGTTTAAAGACTGCAGCCCAACATTTGTACCTATTAGTATAAGTACAATATCTGAAATAAAAATAATTTTTACATCAGCAGCTAAGGAACAGCACTCTATGAAAAGGGTCCACAACACACAGGTTTATAGTTAGCCGATACACTGACCAGTAACATTATGACCCTATCCACAATGAAGCTCAAATTTCAGCCAAAGAAATTCCTGTTACAAAATCCATTTTATACGTTAGAAGAATACTATACTTATATGCAGAATAAGAAGCGCTTCGAAAAAATATGTAAACAGTGTTAAGCAAACCATTTTATTTCTAATTTAATCATTTTTTTAATCAATGATGTATTCAGAAGTATGTATTATTGTTCTATGTATCAAGAATTGTAACCTGTTTTTGTACATAAGCAATGAATCATTCATTGAATAAACTATTATTATTATTATTATTATTATTATTATTATTATTAGACTGATGAATGGAACTACCACTATTGTAGCCAATGAAGTATTAGTTTAATTCTGATGAAAATAAGCCTGTTGTAATATTAACTGTTAAAAATATTCATCACGTAATATTCAACACGCAATGCACCATATTTTATGAGACCATTTATCTTTGTTCTCTGCTGACCGTGAAGCTTATGATATCGCTGTTCTCCGAAAATGTTACCAAAAACCACATATTTTAGCCAGTTAACAGGTAATAGCTACCTGCAACATTAGCACCGTAGCTGTTAATGACAAACGTTGGTTAGGACTGCAGTTTAGTTTTGCTGTCCCAGCTTGGACTTGCGCCTTATTACGTCTACGTGCTATAGAACTATGTATGTGTTGCAAGCTCACCAGACAAAACATTAGTCACATTTTTAAACGAGCACACTGATCGCTTGAAGCGCACTACATGCTGTACAACCTGTCCGAGTTGATTTACTGTTGCACGCCAAGTAAGTTCTTATTGAACTCTGCACTACACTTCAAAATGACATATACAGGGTTATTTTTTCTAACGTGTACAAACTCTAGAGATTGATAGATGAGAGCATACAGAACAAAAAAGATCTAATGAACTTATATCCGGAAATGCATGGTTTCCATCCCATCCTGAAGGCCGTTTATTCAGTCATACTTTGTTAGACAGATTGCGGTCTAATACGCGCTGTGCTATCCAAGCCACAGTTACAGTATGTGTTTGAAAATGGTTTCCATGTGCCTCAACGCATGCGCCGTAGCGTGCTCTGTCTCACACGTTTACATCGGCCAGGCTGCATCCGAACATTGTCAAAGGCAGCTTGAATACGCTCCTCCACTGTCTCCACATCTGGGATGGGCTCTGCATACACGATACTTTTGAGATGGATCCAAAATCAGAAATCGATGGGTTGAGATCTGGTGAACGAGCGGGCCAAGCAGCTGGACTCTGTCGTAAGATCCATCGACCGGGGAAGACATGACTGAGATGCGTTCGGACGTTAACGGCAAAGTGGACTGGAGCGCCATCACGTAGCAGTCACACAACCCTTCGAATCATCAATGGTACTTATTGCAGCAGGCAAAGTCACCCGCAAGAAACGCCAATAGTTCCGGCCTGTTGGGTGGCGTTTGAAGGAAAACTGGTCCCAAAATACGGTCATCAATTATCCTGGCCCAAACATTCCGGCTGCAACGATGCTGATGATTCGCTGTCACCATACGATGGGGGTTCTGCATACCATCCCTCAGATGACTGTTATGAAAGTTTAAGATACGACTCCGCGTAAAGGTGGCCTCATCTGTGAGTAGGATGGGTGACACCAATCCAGGAATCGTGGTTGGCTGGTGGAGAAACCAGTGACAAAACTGCTACCGATTTGGAAAATCTGTCGCTAATAAGTCCTGCACACACTGTAGGTGATCAGGGTACTTACAATTGCCCTGGAAAATGTTCCACACGGCCGTCTGGCTTACCCTGTACTGGTGGGCTAACTGCCTTGTACTGACATGGCGATCGCCTTCCACGCTGTTAGCCGCATTTTCCTCCAAGTCTGATGTCCGAACATTTCGGGTACATCCCTCCTGAAACGACCCTGTCTCAGGCAAACGGCGAAACACTGCCGCGAACATTGAATGCTGTGGTTATTGTCGACTTGGACAGGTCTCCTGATACAAACTTGCAGACCACCGCCGATTGCCATTTTCCTTTCCGTAAGTAAACACCATGTCAGCGAGGTCTCGATTCGAATACAGAACCACTGTGTACAACGCTCTATCATATCCACTACATGGTGAGTTAGCAAGAGAAGTGTATCGGACACAACATTGCCAATTACTACGGCAGAAGAGGGCGCTAGGGCATGGAAATGAGCGTATGGCGTCAGTGGCCGGGAAGTCCCAGTCGGGAAGTTCGACCGCCTAGTGGAAGACTTATTGAATGCGACGCCAGATTAGGCGACTTGCGCGTCGACATTGGGGGTGAAATGATGATGAGGACAGCACAACACCCAGTCCATTAGGGTAGACAATCTCCCTCCCCAGCGGGCCCCCATGCGTGGCATTCCAACGCGCTGACCATTCAGCTTTTGGGGTGGATACGCTAGGGCATGGCGTTTGAGGAACAGTACCACCCTATAGGAGGAATCAAAGCCTAATGTGCATTAGACCGCAGTCTCTGCAGCAATGTGTGATTGAATAAATGGTCTCTAGCATGAAACCATGCATTTCCGGACATAAGTTCATTAGACCTTATTTGTTCTGTATCCTTTCATTGATCAGTCCCTAGAGTTTGTACACGGTGAAAAAAATCATTCTGTTCAAATGGCTCCAAGCACTATGGGACTTAACATCTGAGGTCATCAGCCCCCCAGACTTAGAACTACTTAAACCTAAATAACCTAAGGACATAACAGGATTCAAACCTGCGACCGTAGCAGTAGCGCGGTTCCGGGCTGAAGCGCCTAGAACCGCTCGGCCACAGCGGCCGGCTAATCAAGCAGTGTCTGACACTATTTTTCAATATAGTTACCAAGCCTGTGTAAACAATAGTCATATGGTTTTGCCAGTTTTTCAGTTCATCGACGACAGAAATTTGGTCCTTGGTCACAGTGTCATACGAAAAGCGCTTTGTGAACTCCCTCACCGTCGGAAAATCTACGACTGCTGCAAATCAGTCCCTCGATTGATTGTACACTGTCGTCTTCTGTCGACGTCGATGACCTTCACTGCCAATCACCACCACTCATATCTGTGCAGCCTTGGTCAAACTCATGGTACCATTTAAATACTGCTGGACGCGACATTTCATTTGGTCCATACAGCGCCATAGTTTCACGATGAATCTACGGATAATTTAGATATTTATCCAGCAAGATCATAACTCTACAACTATACTCCACAAGCCACTTCACAGTGTGTGGCGCAGGGTGCTTTGTATACTACTGTCGCTCCCCCTCTCATTCCTGTTCCAGTCGCGAATAGTTTGCGAGAAGAACGATGGCCGCTAAGCCTCCGTATGGGCTCGGATCTATCTATCTTCATAGCCTTTTCGTGGGATATACGTAGGAGGAGGCAATATATTTGTTGATTCTTCTACGAACGTACGCTCTCCGAACTTAAAACAATAAACTAAATCACGATGCAGATCGTGATGCAGGACGCATCTCTGTCAGAGTCTGCCATCATCTCTGTCAGAGTCTGCTACTGAAGTTGGTTGAGACCTCCGTGACGCTTTCGCGCGTGCTAAAGGAACCTGTAACGAAGCGCTCTGCTCTTCTTTGGATCTTCTGTGTTTCCACTGTCAGTCCCACCTGATATGAATCTCATACTGACAAGCAGTATTAAGTACTGGTCGGACGATTGCTTTGTTGATGGACTACATTTTCTGAGAATTCTATCAATGAATCGGTTTTACTCGTGGCTAATTTTATGTGGTCGTTCCATGTCAAACCCCTCCGTACTCACACTGCTGATATTCTATGGAAGTAAGTGCTCCCAACAATTCTTTCTACTTATGTATAGGCAATATGTTACATTTGTTTATGCTGAGGTTCAACTGCCACTTCCTGCACCAAGCATCGATTCTCTGCAGGTCTTCTACACTCCTGGAAATGGAAAAAAGAACACATTGACACCGGTGTGTCAAACCCACCATACTTGCTCCGGACACTGCGAGAGGGCTGTACAAGCAATGATCACACGCACGGCACAGCGGACACACCAGGAACCGCGATGTTGGCCGTCGAATGGCGCTAGCTGCGCAGCTTTTGTGCACCGCCGCCGTCAGTGTCAGCCAGTTTGCCGTGGCATACGGAGCTCCATCGCAGTCTTTAACACTGGTAGCATGCCGCGACAGCGTGGACGTGAACCGTATGTGCAGTTGACGGACTTTGAGCGAGGGTGTATACTGGGCATGCGGGAGGCCGGGTGGACGTACCGCCGAATTGCTCAACACGTGGGGCGTGAGGTCTCCACAGTACATCGATGTTGTCGCCAGTGGCCGGCGGAAGGTGCACGTGCCCGTCGACCTGGGGCCGGACCGCAGCGACGCACGGATGCACGCCAAGACCGTAGGATCCTACGCAGTGCCGTAGGGGACCGCACCGCCACTTCCCAGCAAATTAGGGACACTGTTGCTCCTGGGGTATCGGCGAGGACCATTCGCAACCGTCTCCATGAAGCTGGGCTACGGTCCCGCACACCGTTAGGCCGTCTTCCGCTCACGCCCCAACATCGTGCAGCCCGCCTCCAGTGGTGTCGCGACAGGCGTGAATGGAGGGACGAATGGAGACGTGTCGTCTTCAGCGATGAGAGTCGCTTCTGTCTTGGTGCCAATGATGGTCGTATGTGTGTTTGGCGCCGTGCAGGTGAGCGCCACAATCAGGACTGCATACGATCGAGGCACACAGGGCCAACATCCGGCATCATGGTGTGGGGAGCGATCTCCTACACAGGCCGTACACCTCTGGTGATCGTCGAGGGGACACTGAATAGTGCACGGTACATCCAAACCGTCATCGAACCCATCGTTCTATCCTTCCTAGACCGGCAAGGGAACTTGCTGTTCCAACAGGACAATGCACGTCCGCATGTATCCCGTGCCACCAAACGTGCTCTAGAAGGTGTAAGTCAACTACCCTGGCCAGCAAGATCTCCGGATCTGTCCCCCATTGAGCATGTTTGGGACTGGATGAAGCGTCGTCTCACGCGGTCTGCACGTCCAGCACGAACGCTGGTCCAACTGAGGCGCCAGGTGGAAATGGCATGGCAAGCTGTTCCACAGGACTACATCCAGCACCTCTACGATCGTCTCCATGGGAGAATAGCAGCCTACATTGCTGCGAAAGGTGGATATACACTGTACTAGTGCCGACATTGTGCATGCTCTGTTGCCTGTGTCTATGTGCCTGTGGTTCTGTCAGTGTGATCATGTGATGTATCTGACCCCAGGAATGTGTTAATAAAGTTTCCCCTTCCTGCAACAATGAATTCACGGTGTTCTTATTTCAATTTCCAGGAGTGTATATTTCGCTAAAATTTTCTAACCTAGCGACTTCTCTGTATACAACGGCATCATCCGCAAAAATACTCATGGAACCTCCGACGTTATCTACTAGGTGATTTATACATATTGTGAAAACTATTGGTCCTATAAAAGTCCCATGGGGCAAGCCCGTAGTTACTGAAGACTTCTATCCGTTCAGAATGACAAGATCGCTAGAAATTCTTCATTCCAGTCACACAGTTGGCCTGATTTTCCGAATGCTCGTATTTTGTTCATTAGGTGGTATTGCGGAACTGTACCGAATGTCTTTCAGAAGTCAAGGAACACCGTATCTACATGGGCGCCTTTGTCTATTACCTTCTGGGTTTCATGGAGCAGCAGAGTGAGCTGGGTTTCAAACGATCGTTGTTTTCGGAACCCATGTTGGTTCCTACGGAGGAGATTTTCGGCCCGTAAAATGTTCCAAAATTCTTCAAATTGACCGACGTCAGAGATAAAGGCCAATAGCTCTGTGCTTCTTTTCGGTGATTCTGCTTGAAAACGGGAATGACCTGTGCTTCTTTCCAATCACCAGGAACACCTTGCTGTTCCAAAGTCCTATGTTACAGTGCTGCTACAACAGGGGAAAGTTCTTTCGCATGCTCTATGTAGAGTCGCATTGGCCCGTGATGTCCAGTGGCCTTCCCTGTGATGAGCGATTTCAGGTGCGTTTCTATCCCACAGTCACTTATTTCGATATCAGGCATTTAGTCGTTCGTGCGACAATTTAGAGAGGCACCACAGTGGGATTTCTCCCTACTGTTCTGCGTATTTCTTGTAGTACGTTCCTAATTGTCGCGCCATTTCGCTCACGCACTGTAATGCAATTGTTATCCGAATCTGTTGTGCGTGTGTGTGCATGGAACACAGAACATGTATTCTCTTCTGACAGTACGCCACTCTTGTTGCACAATGGTCTTAGCGTGTGATGACATGTGTAACATATTTTTTGAAGTCCCTCGTACCAGGCTGTCACGTTACCTTTCGCAGCTGATTGATAGTTAGGCATAGCAATGAAGTGGAGTGTGTGTGTGTGTGTGTGTGTGTGTGTGTGTGTGTGTGTGTGTGTGAATCGGCTGTTGGGAACTAGCTCAGTAAAATGGGGTGGCTTATAGAAGTGGCAAAAATAAATAAAAAAGAAGTAGTCACCGCGGTAAGATGTGACCATGTTCATATCGTGAATGGAGTTGTCCGATTTGTCCAACGTATCTGTAAACAATGATGTACCACTCGCATCTATGTAACACGGCGTAAGAACACTGTAAAATCATTCTAACCATGAGGGACCAGAAAAAAGTTTCACTCTTGGTCGATGAGAATCGGCTTCAAATCAGACAGGGACTGCAGCTGTCACGTTGTTGTCAACCGACTGCCGAATATTACGAGGAAAACCGCAGGCAGTGAACATTCGGTGTCGGTTACTTCTAGAAAGCTATAGTTCACAGAGGCAGTGATAAGAGGTTTTAGTCCACGCCAGAGGCGTGGGGTGTATTTCACTCCGTGACTTCAGCCAGCTGATTCAGCTGAGCGCGAACTTGGGCTTCAATGTTTATTTCAACATTCTCGGTGGCCAAGTGTTGCCCAGTCTTCTAAATCTCAACGGTGAGTGTTCTGTGGACATTCCAGTTTCCAAACATGATAACAGCCATTTTCACACGCCTGCACACATGCGAGAGGCGTTCACTAAGTAATACAACACATTTAGTTTCTGAAAGCTGATTAGTTTCATTCACGATTCCAATACACCATATTATTCCCCACACTTTTGAGTACAAAACCAAACTTTTCAACACTGTCTCCATTCAATGCGGCGGCCTTACGTCACTTTATTGGGAATACAGCTGTGCCTGCATGGACCCATTCTGCTGGTCGATTTCGAGGCCAACATCTTGTTACATCAGTAGTCTCCCCAACATCCACATGGTGTTTCCCGCAGAGGGCATCTACCATTGGGCCAAACAGGTGGAAGTCGGGAGGTGTGAGATTCGGGATGTACCTTTGAGTAGACTACTCCAACTGGTGGACCAGAGTGTCAGCACTACCGACAGAGACGTCCAGTTGAGCAGCGAATGTGTGATTGTGACCACTAGACCTCGGATTTTAGGTAAAAACCTATTTTGTTCCTCATTAAACAAAGGCAATAAAAGTTGTACATACACGAATTGCGCCAATTTATGATCGAAAACGCTTGCTTTAAAGGACCTGAAAAGACTTAATTTCAGGTAAGTACCTGAGTGTACCCAAATTTTAAACATCTAATTAAATTAAATTTTTTATAATTAACATTATCTCGTTATCTTCCTAGCTAATAATTACGCAAATATTTTATAGAACATTGTAATTTTATAGTACCCAAAACACTTAATTTCATGTTAGAAACTGATTGTACCTCATCTCTAAAAATCCTAAAAATACCTAATTTCACATTAGAACCTGACTATCTAATTTTTTTAAAATCCAGTTAAATAAAATTTGTATGACTACAACTACACTTCTGGTCTTCCTGGCTACTTAGAAAACAGTAATTGAATGATAACTGGTTTGTTTGCGTGCGTGAATGCTAATCGCGAATCAAACGACGACAGCGTACGCCAGGCTGCTGCAGCCCGCCCTGCTCCGCAGAGCTTTGTCGCTCGCTGTGAACCCTCAAATGGGCCGGCAGGGCAGAGAGGAGCCTTGTGATCTGCCTCCCGCGCCTACCTGCCCTGTCTGAACAGCCTGTTTAAAACACCTGCACTGTCTTCATTCAGTGGGTCAGAGTGCTGCTTGGGTGTGGTAAAATATTTCACAGCGACAGTGTATTTGTGGAAAATCAAGCACGCCGAAAGTAGCCAGCTCCAAATCATCTCTGATTGGTCAGTGGTTACAACAATCCCACTCAGAGAACAGTGATGCCACTATTTTTCCAGAGATAACTTGGACCAGACATATGCGAATACAAGAATATTGTTTATAACCCATAATGCATATTAATTTTGCTAAGTAGATCTCGTACGTAAATTATTCCACAAATTATTTCTCATTTATTTTTGTTTTTAGGTACGTTCTGAACAGACGTCGCATTTAAGTCAGCATTTCGCACGGATTAAACGCCAGGCAAATTAAAAAAAATAAATCAAACTTGAAACAAGCGTTTGTAACTAAACAAAAGCATCAAACGAAAATCAATTTCATCTTGACCTGTGTCGAGCCATTGTTGCAGCAAACACACCATTCAATGCAGTTGAAAACAGCCAGTTCAAAAGTTTATTATTAAAGCTCTAGAGTGTTCAGGGAAACCAGTCTACACGCAACTGCGATTGATAGAAGAGGGGTCAGAAAAAAATCAACTTGCTCCCAGGTTCAATAGGTATGAAATAAGAAACTAAAGAGAGTGCCAGAAACAAACCCATGACTGACCACCCTCTGCACAGTGGCTGACATCAAGTAAATCAACAGAACATGAGTGTGCGATCCCATTGCGACTAATGCTGTCATTTAAATATGCTCCGGCGACATTCGTTGACATGGAAGGTTCATTCTCGGCATATAAGACGTTACTAACAGACAAGAGATGTAGTTTCTCAACGCAGACTCTGGATAAAGTGTTAGTTATTTACTGTGACTGTACTTATGGACATGGACAATAATATAATGTGGATTTGTCTCAATCTACTTATCTTTCTAGACGATAAAATGTCAGATTTTGGTCACCTACTTTCTGATTTTATAACCTATTTCTGTAAGTGATAGAACCTATTTTAGGTACCTAATTTAAGATTTTTAGGTGGTCCGCTCGTTCTACGTGACCTTGTTGTGATGATGACAGACGCCTCGCTCAACGACTCAACATGATTTTGTTCACTGTTTAATGAAAAAAAAATATTTATTATCTAAAAAGAATGGATGAAAATGAGGAAGAAATGGCTTTAAATATTTTTGTTATTTACCCTTTCAGTACGAACTTTGTTGTAGAACCCCTTATTTACGTGTGATAATAAAAATTCATTTAGACAAAATTAAGCACATTTAAAATTACGTGAACCTTAGCAACCCTCTCCTGCTGATAAATTCAAACTAACTGATTAATAACATTTATGACTTTGAAAATTATTTAAATTAAAATTTTTACGTATTTCGGCCTTGGCACACATTTTCTAGATGCAGTGGGTTTTTAAATGTTTACTGAATTCTTTACTGTCTCTGTTAGCATAAAATGGATAAATATTGCCAAGCCGACCTGAAAGTTTAATTATCATTGACAAAACACACTTCACTATACGTTTAAGTTATTTGCTTTAGAAATTGAAAGAACCAACAGATTAACAACTTCAACGTTAATTATCCGCCTATGAATGCACAAATGTAAAACCAGTAATAAATTCAGTCAGCCTCAGGATCGCTGTAAAAGAAAAATATTTCGTAATTCACTGCCAATTTTACCTGCTCCCGATTTACGGGTTTGGTTAATTTTATAGCGGAATAATTTTTTTAGATGTGCCACCGCTGCAAATCGTTCGGTCGCGGCACAGCCAAGCAACACCAACGATAATCGCTAAAAGTGCTGAAAATTCTTTAAAGAAATTTTATAGATGAGATGGGCAAGCTAATGTACATTCTTAATACACAATTTTGACAAATTATAATGTATTTAGACCATAACAATAATTAAAATTACACACCTTTATAATTTCTCCTCTAATGGCGGCTAAAGATAGATACAGACAAAAGAAGTCTACTCATTCATATAATGCTACGTCACAGGTTCCTCTCTCTCTCAGCTCTCGAGGGAGACGACAAAGAATGCACATTATGTAGTGCTTTTTATAGTATTGCTGATAATGAATATCTCTTTGTAATCTTACAACATTATTTTCCTCTGTGGCTATATTTTACATTTTTTCGTCGCAGATATTAACATATTTCGTAATTACATTATGAGTATAGAAATATTACAATCATAAATACATCCAGAATATTATTACGGAAAATATTACAATAATAACCAACGTCCTTTACACAAAATTAAATAACATTTTTTTAAACAATTACAGTACATACGAATTGCTTTTTTTTGTATGAACTGTACGTAGTGTTCTCATTACCGTACACGTTCCTAACAGGCGTGCCACAGTTGTTGTTAAGCATTTGCAAATGTGCACGCTTGAGTTCAGCAATTCTGTGTGTCATTTCATTTTATTAATAGTGTGTGTGCTGCCAGCGAACGTTACAACTGTCAGGTCTCTGTACAGATTCAGCAAGCTCCTATGATTATCTGCGATGCTCTGGTTTTCCGCCAAAAGAAACTAGTGCATCTCTCTGCTTGGAATGCACCTCCATTACAGACGCCATTTGCGAGGCTATGTACACTGCTGCCACCTGCTGGAACTTCGTGAAACTATAGGATCTGAAGCAGGAATATTCGGCGACATCCCACAACAAATTCTTGCATATTTTCTACCCAAACTGGTCGAGAAAACAATGTGCTGCATTACTTACTGAACGCCCCTCGTACGTTCGGGTGGAGAAATGCAGAGCCCCCTTGAATAGACCAGGCGTGCACTACACGCAGAAAGCGGCTACAAGGGTAGCGGAGTACGTGTGGAGTGCACATCTGGGTTTTTTTTGTTAGAGAATTCCCACCCTAGGCCCGACAAGACGCCTCCTGAGACGCGATAAGGTAGTAGTAGGCAAAACGCAACAGGGAATAACAATATTACTGTGATAATAGTAAACTTCTGGAGCGTCTATAGAAAGGCCCCAGAACTGCTCTCATTAATACGCGGTCACAATGCCCACATAGTACTAGGGAAAGAAGGTTGACTGAAGCCAACAGTAATGTAATTCTAAACTCAGATTGGAATTTATACCGCAGATACAGGCTGGACAGTGATGGGGGAGGTGTATTTATAGCGATAAGAAGTGCAATAACATCGAAGGAAATTGATGGAGAACCGAAATGTGAAATAATTTGGGTGAAGGTCACGGTTAAAGCAGGCTCAAACATGGTAATTGGATGTCTCTATAGGCCAAGCAAGATCGTGTGGAAAAGAGCCACCGTGGTACAACAACCGAGTTAGAAAACTGCTGCGGAAGCAAAGGGAACTTCACAGCAAACATAAATATATCCAAAGCCCTGCAGACAAACAAAAATTACGCGAAGCGAAATGTAGTGTGAGGAGGGCTATGCAAGAGGCGTTCAATAAATTCGAAACTAAAGTTCTATGTACTGACTTGGCAGAAAATCCTAAGAAATTTTGGTCTTATGTCAAAGCGGTAGGTGGATCAAAACAAAATGTCCAGGCACTCTATGACCAAAATGGTATTGAAACAGAGGATGACAGACTAAAGGCCGAAATACTAAATGTCTTTTTCCAAAGCTGTTTCACGGAGGAAGACTGCACTGTAGTTCCTTCTCTAGATTGTCGCACAGGTGACAAAATGATAGATATCGAAATATACGACAGAGGGATAGAGAAACAATTAAAATCGCTCAAAAGAGGAAAGGCCGCTGGACCTGATGGGATACCAGTTCGATTTTACACAGAGTACGCGAAGGAACTTACCCCCCTTCTTGCAGCGGTGTACCGTAGGTCTCTAGAAGGGCGTAGCGTTCCAAAGGATTGGAAAAGGGGTCAGGCCATCCCCGTTTTCAAGAAGGGACGTCGAACAGATGTGCAGAACTATAGACCTATATCTCTAACGTCGATCAGTTGTAGAATTTTGGAACACGTATTATCTTCGAGTATAATGACTTTTCTGGAGACTAGAAATCTACTCTGTAGGAAAGAGAATGGGTTTCGAGAAAGATCGTATGAAACCCAGCTCGCGCTATTCGTCCACGAGGCTCAGCGGACCAGAGACACGGGTTCACAGGTAGATGCCGTGTTTCTTGACTTCCGCAAGGCGTTCGATACAGTTCCCCACAGTCGTTTAATGAACAAAGTAAGAGCACATGGACTATCAGACCAATTGTGTGATTGGATTGAAGAGTTCCTAGATAACAAAACGCAGCATGTCATTCTCAATGGAGAGAAGTCTTCCGAAGTAAGAGTGATTTCAGGTGTGCCGCAGGGGAGTGTCGTAGGACCGTTGCTATTCACAATATACATAAATGACCTTGAGGATAACATCGGAAGTTCACTGAGGCTTTTTGCGGATGACGCTGTGGTATATCGAAAGGTTGTAACAATGGAAAATTGTACTGAAATGCAGGTGGATCTTCAGCGAATTGACGCATGGTGCAGGGAATGGCAACTGAATCTCAATGTAGACAAGTGTAATGTCCTGCGAATACATAGAAAGAAAGATCCCTTATCATTTAGCTACAATATAGCAGGTAAGCAACTGGAAGCAGTTAATTCCATAAATTATCTGGGAGTACGCATTAGGAGTGATTTAAAATGGAATGATCATATAAAGTTGATCGTCGGTAAAGCAGATGCCAGACAGAGATTCATTGGAAGAATCCTAAGGAAATGCAACCCGAAAACAAAGGAAGTAGGTTACAGTACGCTTGTTCCCCCACTGCTTGAACACTGCTCACCAGTGTGGGATTCGCACCAGATAGGGTTGATAGAAGAGATTGAGAAGATTCAACGGAGAGCAGCGCGCTTCGTTGCAGGATCATTTAGTAATAGCGAAAGCGTTACGGAGATGACAGATAAAAGTCCAGTGAAAATTCTACAAGAGAGACGCTCGGTAGCTCGGTATGAGCTTTTGTTGAAGTTTCGAGAACATACCTTCACCAAGAAGTGTATTGCTCCCTCCTACGTATATCTCGCGAAGAGAGCATGAGTATACAATCAGATTAGAGCCCACACAGAGGCATACCGACAATCCTTCCTTCCACGAACAATACGAGACTGCAATAGAAGGGAGAACCGATAGAGGTATTCAAGGTATCCTCCACCTTACACCGTCAGGTGGCTTGCGGAGTATGGATGTAGATGTAGATGTAGATGTAAATGTAGACGAACGTGCTATCCCACCTGGACTGGGCTCCGAAATTACCTGATCTTAATCACATTGAAAATATTGGGTACTATTTGGAACAGCAAGTAAAGCATATAAATCGATAACCCCGCAATTCAGTAGTTCTACGGGATATTAAGACATATCAAAACGGTGCGTTTCCCGTATTAACGATAGGTGAGCCTAAAGCGAAGGTGGACGTGGCTGATTAGTCCAGCCAGCTGACAGCTGACGCACAGCCTTCGTGAATTCAAGGCCGTAGCACAGCTTTAATGACGTCACGTTTGAGTCCGCAGTGAGGCGACACATTCACAAGCAGACGTAAATTACATTCGACTTGTGCGATTGTATTTTCTGATATAAAATTAACCACGACTCATGTGGTCTTGCTTTCCAAATATTTTCAAATATTCTTACTTCTGAATGACTTACATTAGAAATTAACAGCATAAACATACTATGACAGATGATATGCCGCTCTCTGTTTGTCAGGCATTGGATAGACTGATATTACATGATGTCAATTTGTACTTAGTTTTCATGTCAATAGACGATATATTGCACACATATGCATACATGCGTGCGCACATTAAAAATAAATGATCATATGGTATTGCAAAATATGGTTTATAATTTATACGTCAGTAGTTAACAAATGCGTCAGATAAATGACAAAACAAGTCAAAACCGCAGTTTTTCAGAAAAGGCTAATAAGCATTAATTTGTATCGTTAAGTGACAAATTGATTGGAAATGACCAGTAACTTTCAAACAGTATTCGGAATATGCTTATAATACGTGTACTCTCCAAATTGCAGATAAGGAGTATGGAACGGCAACAAGTGTTTCGGGTAGCATTTTAACACGAACAAGTTCGAAAGACACGTGACACCTATAGACCTGCAGCTGCCGTGAACTAATAGAGGGTAAACGCAAAGTAAAGATGTTCCACGTGATTTCATTAGTAAGTGGCATTTAAAATCACTGTTGCTTCCTATGATGACGGAGTCCCATACTCCTTGACAGAGAGTAGGGGAACGATGCGAGAGACCCGCACCGTCGACTAGGCAAGGTCCTAGTGGAGATAGTTTGCCATTGCCTTCCTCCGACCGTAATAGGGATGAATGGTGATGATGAAGGCGACACAACAACACCCAGTCATCTCGGGGCAGGTGAAAATCCCTCACCCCGCCGAGAATCGGACCCGGGACCCCGTGAAGGGAAGCCAGAACACTAACGCGAGACCACGAGCTGCGGGCATTGGTTCCTATATAATGATGCAAATAAACACTTATTTCTAGTCCTTAAATTTTTCTTTGGACTCTGGGCTGTGTGCGCTAAGAAACATACAGAGACAGCAGATACAACAGGAATTTTGGCAATAAGCACGGAACAGCATCGAGAATTTTACGAGGGAACCGAAAAAAGAAATTCATCCAGTTCATATGTGGTATACAGCGAATCAGTGCTTAACACCATTGGTTAAAAACAGTCTTGGTTGCAATTTTTTTTATTTTTCAACTACGCATTTCGCCTTATTTAGGCATCTTCAGGTTATCTTAATTTGGTATTTCTTAGAAGGATCCTTTAGTCAGTGTAGCCAAAGGGCATCGTCGACTATATCAGGCCAACAAACTCAGTAAAAACTTTCTAGGAAAGAAACTTTCTAGAAACGTTTTTACTGATTTTTAACGAAGGCGATGTTGGCCTGATAAATTCGACGATGTCCTTTGGCTACACTGACTAAAGGATCCTTCTAAGAAATACCAAATTAAGATAACCTGAAGATGCCTAAATAAGGCGAAACGATTAGTTGAAAAATAAAAAAAAAATTGCAACCAAGACTGTTTTTAACAAATAACCCAAAAAATACCAATAACCGTGCTTGTTTCAGCCTACAAAATATTTTGTAAGCTATTAGTAATAAACAATAACAGTTCGAGTGGCTCTGTCTTCTCGAGTAGTTTGATCTTCAGGAAAATTTAGGACGCAAACTCCTGTGTTCTTTGCAGCTACCAGATTTTCTCTCGGAATTTTTTTATCCATACCTTCCTCTTTCCTTCATCGGAAGGAAATGACAAAGCTGACACATGTTCCCCTTTATAACAATTAGATTTGTGGCGAGGGACATAACAGCTTCTAAGCATTACACCAATAGAAAAGAACACAAAGTTTCATAGAAACATACACATCTGAACGATCCACCGACTCATAGGAACAGCGTGTTGTGTTCTCGCGAACTCCTTAGGTCTTTATTTATAACGAAGGCAATGGCAGACGCCAGTGTCGTTGGCCAGGGACCTAGAGTGCGCGAGCTGGTACTGACAAAGTTCCCAATGGAATTGTCGAAAGTTTGCCGTCCAAGACTGTAGCTGTCGACTACCGTAACTTCAGCACTACAGGTAGTATGCAACAGCCGGAAACAACGTTTAACTAAGAAAAAAACATACAAGTCGTTTCAGGGAGCGCTTTTCATTCGATAATAAATGGCCGAGTCACGACAAAGTCATGAGCATTTTTATTATTTACTTTGGATATTAATAACCTTCATAAGAAAATTTCACAATTGTAATCAAGATCTCATTTGATGAAGCGCTTCACGTAGCAGCGAATTATGAGCACAGACACACAGAACAGGAACGCCCATGACGTGACGAGCAAAAAGAAATGGTACACTTCAATACACAAACAAAAATCAACACACAGAATAGCAAATACACTGAAGAAACAAGGACTACACATATTACAGTACGCTGATAAGTATTATTCTGGGACCATCTAACCACAAACGAATAAAACAAAACTTTGTGCCATATACTTTTCGTCTTTATTCTTTGGAAGGCATATTCATTGGCCTGGAATATGTGCCTTTGTTGTTTACACTAGTTAGTTTACATTTAGGACGTTGTATACAATTTATAATCAGTTCTGGTACTTTTTTCTTTTCTATGATGTATTAATAATTTAACGCTTTACTTACAAATTTCGTGGATGTTGATCTCTAGCACATGCTGTGATCGAATTCCTTTGTTACAGCTTTTCTTCGTCTGATAACTGCACAAGGAACTGAACACAACTTTTGATGTTATGTTTTGGATGGAGTTGCCAACTGCTGAATGTTATCGGAAGCTACTGACGTGTTTTTGTAGCATCTGTGATCTGTTTATGTGTAGAATGATTTTAAAAAAACATGGTTCAAATGGCTCTGAGCACTATGGGACGTAACTTCTGAGGTCATCAGTCCCCTAGACTTAGAGCTGCTTAAACCTAACTAACCTAAGGACATCACACACATCCATGCCCGAGGTAGGATTCGAACCTGTGACCGTAGCGGTCGCGCCGTTCCAGACTGTAGCGCCTAGAACCGCTCGGCCAATCCGGCCGGCGATTTACAAATAGCATACAGCCCTAGAAGCACACTCCATTCACATTTACATGCACTAAAACACAAGCCATTCATATACCAAGCCAGTGCTATGTGTCAGTTAGAATATCAAGATTGCAAATCGGTGTGTCTGTAGATGTGGTGCATACATTTCAAAACTAAGTGCGCAGAACAGCTAAGAAGCTGGAGGTATTAAAACAGTCATTCTACCTTCGCTGAATACTTAGTAAAGTATGGTTATGGACCATGTAAGATGGAACAGGATATGAAAATTATTAAAATGAACAATTACAACAGAAAACTTTTAACATTACAGGAAAACTTTCATACAGAAATTATAGATGTAACTCACTGATCCTGTTACCGGAAGCCACTAAAACAATAACAGAGATTGAAAGAGGGCAAGTTACTCTCTCACCTGTTTTTCGTACATGGAAAATTATTAAAGATTTTATTACAACCTGACGCACCTTGAACAAGACTAGAAAGTTAATGGCCTGGGCAGACGTTGATGGCGCCCGGTAGGGCGCTAAAAGCATGAGGTATTTTTATGGTTCTTAGCTTGTAGAAACGGCAGGTTGGGAGTTGGAAGCAATTGGCAGCGAGCCCATCCCTCAGTAAATCTTGCCCGACAGTCCCACAGCTGTACAGGACACACACAGCAGCTCCTTGTTCAGACAGGTCTCCAGGAAAACAATGCCATGATACCTGCATTGGCGCCAGCCGAAGCCTGGGCTGCTGGCGATGTTCTGAAGGAATGTGTCTACACAGTGGAACCATAAACCGAGCATTGTGTGCAGAGCCACGTGGAATAAAAGTTCACAAGTTTATGTGTTCACTGACGCTGCAAATAGGCCTGTGAACCACTTCCAACGGCTGCCTCAGTTGTATAAGAAACTACAGCGTCTGAGAAACATTTAGAGATAGAATCTTTATTACATCTCATAGCAAGGACTAACATCTCCCAGGCACAGGTGATTTAGATAAAGATCTTTAAGATTATATCTGTTCGCTTGTCTGCATGGGAAGTGATACGACTTCTAAGAAAATCATCTTTCCCCTCTGTGGAAATTAAAAAAAAAACGGTAATTGGCGGGTTCCATTTCTTCCAGAGATGCAGGTTTCGCAACTCTCGCTCTGGTCTGACATGAGTTTGTGTTGTTGTGTTGCAAAGGAGATTTTGCGCCTCCAGAGCCCTATGATTGGCTCAAGATAGTGTGAACGCAGTGTCGTTCGTGCACTTTGCGGGGAAACGGAGTTTTTTTTGAAGAGGTGCAAAGCACTCGGGTGCTGGACTTTGGTTTGGTAAGAAGGTCTTCTGGACAAAGCTCTGGCATGTGTGGTTGGTACTTGGGACCTGTCCTGAGACTGACTTCACTTGCGAGTAGTTTAGACTGGGGAGCCTGTGATGAAGTTCTTACTGTACCGATAGTGTGACTTCAAACGTCTCAGACTCCTCATTTGCCGAGGGCACACTTATTCGTTTTTTGTTTACCAGTCTTAACGTTTGATATTCTTGTGTGCTCTATCATGTAAGTCAGCCAAATTAGTCCTTAGTACGACCAGCGAACACGTGTGTCAAAGACTGAAATGTACTGTGATTACAGGGCTCTGGTAGAGAGTAAAGTGCGATCCATCTGCCTGATCGCTAGGTTGTGAGATTTTTGCATTTCTTTCGTGGCCGCGATCGAATCACAGCTGCCGCCTCACGTCTCACCTCCGCCGCACACATTACGCCAGCTGCAAGTTACATCGCCACATGAAGCAAACAGGGTAACAAACTGCCGCTCCGGCATTGTCAGGGTGTACAGATCTCAATTGACACTTGCTCTCAGCTCCTCCTATATAGAGAAACTTCTGTAGATTTGAACAATCAACGTCTGCTCAGCATCGGATCAATTCAGATAGCGTCATCCACATTTTTTTTACGGCCAGAGAACTTGACTCACTTCTGCCAACCAAGATTCTTGTCCATTGTGGTCTTAATCCACCTGTTAGTTGTTTATGGTATTCAATAAATAACTTGTTTAGCATAATTTATGGGTTTTTTTCTCTTTTGAAAAATAAATGTTATTACAATTCTAGTAAATTTTGCTTCATTCTCAATCATTTATATAGTACCCAAACAGGGTAACCTTTAAGGATGGAGAACGTGAAAATTACCATACTAAATAATAACAGAACCTCCCAAGACAAACACTAATAAAGTACTACTCCTGTCACTGAAATCTCCCCTTTTTCTCAGACCAGTCCCCATTACAACAATAACAAACACACATACTCACACATATCAAAACAAATGAATACTAAACTACAGACAGACACCATAACACAAAAGAAGATGAACGATAAACACACAGCAACAATTGGCAACAGTACGTACAGTAAAAATAGACAATCAGTACTCAGTGAAAGGGTAAAACCGAAATGCTCAGTAGAAATGTGTTCGAAAATGGAGAAAATCAGGCATCCAGGGGTATGCAAAGTCACATAATAATGTTGTTGCTGCTGTGGTCTCCAGTTCAAAGACTGGTTTGATGCATCTCTCCATGCTACTCTACACTGTGTAAGCCTATTCATCTCCACATTACTACTGCAGCCTACATCCTTCGGAATATGCTTACTGTACTCATGTCTTGGTTTCCCTCTACGATTTTTACACCCCACGCTTCTCTCCAGCACTAAATTGGTGATTCCTTGATGCCTCAGAATGTGTCCTCCTCCCAAGCGATTCCTTCTTCCAGAAAGGAATTCCTGACACTTAAATCTGTACTCGATATTAACATATTTCTATTCTTCAGAAACAGTTTTCTTGCCGTTACTAGTCTACATTTTATATCTCCCTATTTCGACCATCACTAGTTATTTTGCTTCCCGAATAGCAAAACCCCTCTTCTACATTAAGTGTCTCATTTTCTAATCTAATTCCCTCAGCATCACTTTATTTAAATCAGCTACAACCCTCGTTTTGCTTTTGTTGATGTTCTTATATCCTCCTTTCAAGACACTGTCCATTCCATTCAACGGCTCTTCCAAGTCCTTTGCTGTCTCTGACAGAATTACAATGTCGTCGGCAAACCTCAAAGTTTTTATTTCTTCTCCCAGGATATTAATTCCTATTCGGAATCTTTCTTTTGTTTCCTTTACTGTTTGCTCAATACACAGATTGAACAACATCTGGAATATGCTCCAACCCTGTCTCACTCCCTCCTCAATCACTGATTCCCTTTCGTGCCCCTCGACTTTTATAACTGCCATCTGTTTCTGTACAAATTGTAAATAGCCTTCCGCCTGTATTTTACCCCTGCCAGCTTTAGAATTTGAAAAAGAGTAATCTAGTCAACATTATCAAAAGTTATCTCTAAGTCTACAAATGCTAAAAACGTAGATTTGCTAAAGCCTCACTTCTATGAGAAGTCGTAGTGTCGTTATTGCCTCGAGTAGGCCTACATTTCTCCAGAATCCAAATTGAACCTTCCCAAGGTCAGCTTCTAGCAGTTTTTCCATTCTTCTGTAAAGGTTTCGTGTTACTATTTTGTAGCCGCGACTTACTGAATGATAGTTCGGTAATCTTCACACCTATCAGCACCTGCTTTCTTATATATATTCTTTCGGAAATCCATGGATATTTCGTCTGTCTCATACATCTTGCTCACCAGTTGGAAGTGTTTTGTCGTGGCTGGCTGTCATGAGACTATCAGTAGCTCCAACGGCTTGTTGTCTGCTCCGGGGTCTTGTTTTGATTTAAGTCTTTCAGTGCTTCCTTAATATTGCCCTCAAGCACATCGCCCTTGTATAGACCTTCTATATACTCTTTCTGTCTTTCTGCTCTCCCTTCTTTGCTTAGGACTGGTTTTCCATCTGAGATCTTGATATTCATACAGGTGGTTCTCTTTTCTATAAAAATCTCTTTGATTTTCCTCTGTGCAGAATCTATTTTATCACTTGTGATAGATGCTTCTACACACTTACATTTGTCCTCTAGCCATTCCTGCTTAGTCATTTTGCACTTCCTGTCGATCTCATTTTTAGGACGTTTCTGTTCCCTTTCGGCTGCCTCATTTGTTGCATTTTTATATTTTCTTATCAATTGAATTCAATATGTCATCTGTTACCCAAGTATTTCTGCTAGCCCTCGTCTTTTTGCCTACTTAATCCTCTGGTACCTTCTCTCAAAGCTACCCATTCTTCTTCTACTATACTCGTCTCCCCTGTTCTTGTCAGTCGTTCTCTAATGCTCCCTCTGAAACTCTCTACAAGCTCTGTTCTCTCAAGTTATCCAGGTCCCATCTCCTTAAATTCCCGCCTTTTTGCAGTTTCTTCAGTTTTAATCTGCAGTTCATAGCCAATAAATTGTGGTCAGATTCCACATCTGCCCCTGGAAATGTCTTACAATTTAAAATCTGGTTCCGAAATCTCTGCCTTACCATTACACCTTCCGGTGTCTCCAGGTCTCTTTCACGATTCTTAAACCAATTGTTAGTTATAACTGAATTATGCTCTGTGCAAAATTCTACCATACGGCTTCCTCTTTCATTCTTTTCCTCCAGTCCATATTCACCTACTACTTTTCCTTCTCTTCCTATTCCTACTATAGGATTCCTGCCCCCGATGACTATTAAATTTTTGTCTCCCATACCTATCTGAACAATCTCTCAAATCGCTGAACCGTAACCTTCATCCAATTGGCAGTGAGGAGGCGTGCATTATCCTGCAACAGGATGCTTCCTCTTCTCGTCGAGCTCCTCGAACGTGGAGCCACAATCAATGCACAGCACTATGAACACACTTTCCAGGAACTGCGACGCTCCATAAAGTCAAAATGACTAGGAATGCTGTTGGACAGGTCGTCCTGTTGCACGCAAACGCCCGACCCTCACTATATATGGGATGAAGTCTAAGCTTCAGTTATTTGGTTGGGAAATACTGAAATATCCTCCTATCAGCCCGGATATTTGACAGTGTGATTATCGCATCTCTGGCGACCCGAAGAAAGACATGCATGGACTTCGATTTCAGTGGGACGGGGAAATCCAGAAATGAGTGTGGCTGTCGATCCATCCGTCAGCGAACTTTTGCGTTCCACGAAACTGGAATTGATTGTGTCGTCTTTCAATGAGATAAATGTCTTAACGCATGTTGTGATGGAACCATTTCATGGTCCTGTTATGGTTGGCGTTCTGTTCCCATTTGGCTACCTCTCACAACCTGAATATTTAGTAAGAAATATTGAAGTTGGGAAGAAATGGTCATCATCAGAGCAGAACAGGAAAAATCATTTGGAAATGAGTAGCCTCTTGGTGCATCTGAATGACATCTCTTAAACTGAAGAAAATAAAGCTTGCATAGGCTGTTTTATTTCTAGACCATGCCATCTTAGACAAATTATAGATTCAGGTATATCTTTTGAAGAAAGCTCAATTGTTTGGGCCAAAACCTAGGTAAAGGTTGGTTCATTACCGCAACCGAGGCTGATATTTTCTTATATATTAGAGTATCACGTTTGCTGGTTGGCCTGCAATGTTGAAAGTACAAAAATTTAATACATAACTAGTTGTGAAACCCAGCTTTGCCTAGATATTTATTTATTTCAGTCTTCAATTCATCCATTTGTTCCTACCTCCTATCTCCGTAGCATCTCCTCTCGCCCCATCTCTCTGTCCATCTCCTCTCGGCCCCTCTTTGAGTCCATGTCCTCCTTCCTCCTCTCTCTATCCACCTCCTGTCTCTACCCACGGCTTCGTCCCCCTCTCTATCTCTCTACCCATCCCCTCTCTCTTCATCCACCTTTCCTTCCTCCTCCTTCTACCCACCCCTGTCCATCACTTCCACCCTTCCCTCCCTCTACCCATCTCCATCACCCCTTTCTGTTCACCTCCTCCATCCTCCAGTCTTTGTCCATTTCCCCCTCCCTTATGTATGTCAGTCTCTTCCTCCTTCTCCTCCTATTTGTGCATGTCCCCCCCATACTCTCGCAGCCCATCTTCTCGTCCTCCCCTCTCTCTCCACATTGTCACACTCATCCCGATAGGAGGCTGGTGGTCCTTAACCCTACAGTATTTCTTTCCAGATTAACTCTAAATGTATACCATATTTGATAGAAATCATTCCAAAATTTTAGTATCAGCTTTTTACCGGTTTATTTGGTCGCATACACGCACATAAAATATATTTCACATATATTTAACATATATGAAGATGATATCTGTTCTTTCGGAAAACAGATACTATCTTCATATAGTTAAGGCTAACCGGTCATTGAACTACTGCTTCTGTGCAGTACGCACACGCATTGCCCAAACTCTTACGGGACTCGGTAAGATTGTCTGCAACAAGTAACGAGTGTAATGGGCAGGGACACTACGAATGTAGTGAGTGGACATTAAGTTGCGAATGTGGGTCTCACGGGGAGAGTGCAAGGGATAAATCCCTGCAGTTGCAATATCCTGTGTGCTCTCGGTGGCTCAGATGGATTGAGCGTTTGCCATATAAGCAGGAGATCTTGGGTTCGAGTTCCGGTCAGGGCACACTTCCTCAACTGTTCCTGTTGATGCACATCAACGCCTGTTTGGGTCTTGATTGAAGTATCATTCATTATATTCAACATGTTTCACGCGTATTTGTACACATATTTTACCTGTGCGTCTAGCGAATTTCACCCTGGAGTTTTTATTTCATGGCGTCGCATGTCCTGAACTGTCCTCTATAGAACGATATAATTTTTCTAGTGTCTCCAGCCCTATATGCGCCTACTGTCTGTGAAATGTGAATAGAGTTACTAACAATGAAGTAATAAATTTAAACGTCTAGCACTTTTGATGCATCCAGTTTTTTTGACACCACATCTCCTGAACTAAGCGTCGCACAATGATGTAATTTTTCTGCCACATTCTGTGGTATATACTGTTAAAATTGGTTACGAATGCAGTTGGTAGTAAAGAACTAATAAGTTAAAGCGCCATACGTCATGGGGCAGTCTTACAACATGAACAGCGAAAATGTAGTAAGCGATAAACTTTTTTGCTTTTATCATTTTATGGAGGCTGTCAGCGAGAAAAAGTTTCGTAAAGGTTCGAAATCCATTGTTGTTGATAATTCTTCCGGGTTATATGGCCGTGGTCCAAGGAATTCTTCTATTCCTAACGCTTCGTCCAATACAACGTTGGACATCTTCAGAGGTATGGCTGGTCCTGCTGAGTTCTGCCGACTCAGGACTCAGCAGGACCAGCCATACCTCTGAAGATGTCCAACGTTGTATTGGACGAAACGTTAGAAATAGAAGAATTCCATGGACCACGGTCATATAGCCCGGAAGAATTATCAACAACAGTACCATATTGTCGTGAAAGCCTTCATTGTTTGAAATTCATTGTTGGTTTTTATTCAATTAGTGTACTACTTTTTCGGTTCCTTCGTCACTGATAAGAAACCGACGTTAGAATCCACCACGGGTCTTACTTTATATACCCTTATCAATAGGTCGCCCCGCCAGTAGCGAATTCCAGAACATACCAAAAACGTTTCGAATGGCCCACAATGTTCGAGAACATTTCACAACATTCGCGAGTGTTCTGGAAAGTTCCACAATGATCTGAGGTGTTCCAGGATGTTCCCGGAGATTCTGAAATCTTCCTGAATGTTCCAGACTATTCCCGAACATTCAAGAACATCCCGGACCATTGTAGAACATTCCGGAACACTATGGAATGTTGTGGAATGCTCTCAGATACTCTCGAATGTTCTGAAATGTTCTAGAAATTTATAGAGCGCGAAACATTTAGCCCTTATATTTTCAAAAGCACCCCCTTCATGTGAATACGGGAACCTTCTTCACGGATGTGGTAGAGGGCTAACACACCATATAACTCCCTTGATCGTACCGGGACTCGTTTCTGAGTTTTAGCGGCACGCAGATTGTACACTTTTTTTATAATATAAAATATATTGATTACTGAAGCCACATAATAAAGACGAACAAAAGTGGTTCAAATGCTCTGAGCACTTTGCGACTTAACTTCTGAGGTCATTAGTCGCCTAGAACCTAGAACTAATGAAACCTAACTAACCTAAGGCCATCACACACATCCATTCCCGAGGCAGGATTCGAACCTGCGACCGTAGCGGTCGCCCGGTTCCAGACTGTAGCACCTTGAACCGCACGACCACTCCGTCCGGCAAAGACGAACACTGCCGTGTAGGATGTCATTGAATGCAGCTTTGAAAGCGGCACGTGATGTTGAAAACAGTTTTAATTTAGGCTTTAATCTTAATTTTTCTTTATTTCGGGAGCAAAAGTATGGAATTTAGAGGCAGAATGGAGACGCAGGTAGCCTGTGTTGGAAATAGGCACACAGATTGAGGGTCAGTGTGTGAACCAGGGTTACCTGAGAAGGATTCGCCTGTTTTATAAGTCGGAAAGTGTAGCAGAAGTTACGGAGACAGATTGTGGGTGGATAGAATGCCACAGTGCTGAACTTAAAATACTTCGGTGAACAAGCACAATTTCCGGACTTACCAGAATTTTCGTGAACCCTGGCAGTTTACAGCAAACAGTTGTGAACTATACTGGTCATTAGGTGATATCCTTCGGCTTGGTTTATGGAGCTGAAAACTGTAGAATTATTTGGAAGAAGATTGCAGCTTAGGTGTGAAAGGTAATCTCTCCCTCACTGAAGTCACTCAACAAAGGAAAGTCCACTGGACCTGGCGGGACACCAATTTGATTCTACACAGAGTACGGGAAAGAACTTGCCCCCCTTCTAACAGCCGTGTACTGCAAGTCTCTAGAGGAACGAAAGGTTCCAAATTATTGGAAAAGAGCACAGGTAGATCCAGTTTTCAAGAAGGGTCGTCGAGCAGATGCGCAAAACTATAGGTCTATATCTCTGACATCGATCTGTTGTATAATTTTAGAACATGTTTTTTGCTCGCGTATCATGTCATTTCTGGAAACCCAGAATCTACTCCGTAGGAATCAACATGGATTCCGGAAACTGCGATCGTGTGAGACCCAACTCGCTTTATTTGTTCATGAGACCCAGAAAATATTAGATACAGGCTCACTGACTTCCTGAAGGCTTTCGATACAGCTCCGCACTGTCACCTGTTAAACAAAGTAAGAGCCTACGGAATACCAGACCAGCTGTGTGGCTGGATTGAAGAGATTTTAGCAAACAGAACACAGCATGTTGTCATCAATGGAGAGACGTCTACAGCCGTTGAAGTAAACTCTGGCGTGCCACAAGGCAGTGTTATGGGACCATTGCTTTTCACAATATATATGAATGACGTAACAGATAGTGTCGGAAGTTCCATGCTGCTTTTCGCGGATGATGCTGTAGTATACAGAGAAGTTGCAGCATTCGCAAAATTGCAGCGAAATGCAGGAAGATCTGCAGCGGATAGGCACTTGGTGCAGGGAGTGGCAACTGACCCTTAACATAGACAAATGTAATGTATTGCGAATACATAGAAAGAAGGATCCTTTACTGTATGATTATATGATAGCGGAACAAACACTGGTAGCAGTTACTTCTGTAAAATATCTGGGAGTATGCGTACGGAACGATTTGAAGTGGAATGATCATATAAAATTAATTGTTGGTAAGGCGGGTGCCAGGTTGGGATTCACTGGGAGAGTCCTTAGAAAAAGTAGTCGATCAACAAAGGAGGTGGCTTACAAAACACTCGTTCGACCTATACTTGAGTATTGCTCATCAGTGTGGGATCCGTACCAGATCGGGTTGACGGAGGAGATAGAGAAGATCGAAAGAAGAGCGGCGCGTTTCGTCACAGGGTTATTTGGTAACCGTGATAGCGTGGTGGAGATGTTTAGCAAACTCAAGTGGCAGACTCTGCAAGAGAGGCGCTCTGCGTCGCGGTGTAGCTTGCTCGCCAGGTTTCTAGAGGGTGCGTTTCTGGATGAGGTATCGAATATACTGCTTCCCCCTACTTATACCTCCCGAGGAGATCACGAATGTAAAATTAGAGAGATTCGAGCGCGCACGGAGGCTTTCCGACAGTCGTTCTTCCCGCGAACCATACGCGACTGGTAATGACAGTGGCACATAAAGTGTCCACCGCCACACACCGTTGGGTGGCTTGCGGAGTATAAATGTAGATGTAGATCTTACATCTGACAAGACACACAGGTGTCGATTCACTCTGTGAAATAGACTGCCAATGTTTATTGCCGACTTTTGTTAATTAAACAAAATATCGAATAAATTCTCGTGTGCTACCTAC
The DNA here is from genome assembly GCF_023897955.1 of Schistocerca gregaria. NCBI lineage: Eukaryota > Metazoa > Arthropoda > Insecta > Orthoptera > Acrididae > Schistocerca > Schistocerca gregaria. The sequence goes on from NC_064926.1 coordinate 203,535,230, forward strand.
AGTTATTGATTATTCACTTCCTATCTTTTGATAATATGCAGAAACTTTTGTAACAGACACCGGCAGCCGGGACAGCAGCCCAACAACACAATAAGGCCGATTCAGCAGTCGCTGGTTCTGTGTGTCGACAAGAGGGACAGCACACTGACTCCCACTGCATGACCGACCGAACTACTATTTACACCATGCCAGGCCATCGACGCTGCTCCAGACATTTCGATTCGGCCTCGATACAAGGGCCTTCCGCAACTGTCAGCACGTGGAAACGAGAATTAAACCACAAAGAAGCAGTCCGTCAGAATGTCTCACAGCATGTCAGATGACGCAGAGCCTGTGTCGGTCCTCGCTGCATCTACGACACTGCCTCCGCTTGGCCGTGAACCAAAGACCGCTGCTTCAGAGTCCAACCTGGGCACAGGGACGTCCGCTCGCTGCCGCGCCTAAACCCAGCAGCCATCAGCCACCATGCGCTATAATACTGCGGTAGCCGAGCCGTCGCTACCATCCATGGGGAACACCTGTGTCATATCTTCCACCTGCTGGTGTCCGAGGATCGCCACCTGTCGTCTGCAGTCTGTTAAGATGTGCTGAAGCGTGTCTGGTCGTGTCCTCCAGTGAAGTGTTCTGTAAACTAATTGGCTGCCTTCTTCGTCCACTCCATCGAAAACCAACAACAGAGAACCACTCACCCACTCGTATCGTGAAGAGCACCCGTCATACGCTACTGCCAATTAAAATTGCTACACCACGAAGATGACGTGCTACAGACGCGAAATTTAACGGACTGGAAGAAGATGCAGTGATATGCAAATGATTAGCTTTTCAGGGCATTCACACAAGGTTGGCGTCGGTGACGACATCTACAACGTGCTGACATGAGGAACGTTTCCAACCGATTTCTCATACACAAACAGCAGTTGACCGCCGTTGCCTAATGAAACGTTGTTGTGATGCCTCTTGTAAGGAGGAGAAATGCGTACCTTCACGTTTCCAATTATGATAAAGGTCGGATTGTAGCCTATAGCGATTACGGTTTATCGTATCGCGACATTGCTGCTCGCGTTGGTCGAGATCCAATGACTGTTAGCAGAATACTGATTCAGTGGTTTCAGGAGGGCAATACGGAACGCCGTGCTGGATCCCAACGACCTCGTATCACTATCAGTCGACATGACAGGCATCTTATCCGCATGGCTGCAACGGATCGTGCAGCCACTTCTCGATCCCTGAGTCAACACATGGGGGCGTTTGCAAGACAACAACCATCTGCACGAGCAGTTCGACGACGTTTGCAGCAGCATGGACTATCAGCTGGGAGACTGTGGCTGTGGTTATCCTTGACGCTGCATCACAGACAGGAGCGCCTGCGATGGTGTACTCAAAGACCAACCTGGGTGATACTGGCGAATCACCCAGCGTGATGGTGTGGGGTGCCATTGGTTACACGTTCGGTCACTTCTTATTCGCATTGACGGCACTTTGACCAGTGGACGTTACATTTCAGATGTGTTACGACCCGTGGCTCTACCCTTCATTCGATCCCTGCGAAACCCTACATTTCAGCAGGATAATGCACGACCGCATGTTGCAGTTCCTATACGGGCCTTACTGGATATAGAAAATGTTCGACTGCTGTCCTGGCTGTCCAGCACTTTCTCCAGATCTCTCACCAACTGAAAAAATCTGGTCAGTGGTGGCCGAGCAACTGGCTCGTCACAATACGCCAGTCACACTACTCTTGGTGAACTGTGGTATAGTGTTGAAGGTGCATGGGCAGCTGTACCTGTACAAGGCATCCAAGCTCTGTTTGACTCAATGCCCAGGCGTATCAACGCCATTACTGTGTCCAGAGGTGGCTGTTCACGGTACTGTTTTCTCAGGATCTATGCACCCAAATTGTGTGAAAATTTAATCACACGACTGATCTAGTACAATGTATTTGTCCAATTAATACCCGTTTATCATCTGCATTTCTTCTTGTTGTAGCAATTTTAATGGCCAGTAGTGTAATTGGCTGCCTTCTTCGCCCGCTCCATCGACAACCTTCAACAGAGAACCACTCACCCACTCGTATCGCGCAGAATACCCGTTACATTTTAAACCTGACTGGAACAGAATGATTGCACAAAGCTACCAAGTTCCAAACAATTTAGCGGCCACACATCGATCCAGCAGCCTTGGTGCTGAAAGCAAAACATTTCTTATCCGTAAGTCGTAATCCAATCATCACTGAGTGAGTTCAGCTTGACACCGAATACCCGAAGAAATTTGTGCACTGTGTTAGCCGGCATTAATATGATGTCTGCTGAAGGTGTTTCATTTTCTATATTGTGTACCTTATTCACTGTCTTATTGAAGATGTACGTGTTTTGTGACTATATATATATATATATATATATATATATATATATATATATATATATATATATATATTTCGACTTATTCCAATTGCATTAGGACCATTTCACTTGCGCTCTGTCGAAGATACATTGGCAAATCTATTTTTCTTTGAAAATATTTATTGCGCAGTGTTGTTTTCTGACATGTTTTACGCCCTGGAGGACCCCTTCTCTATGAATCTGTTGGAACGAAAAGGACGTCTCATCTAATCTAATGCAATCTCAGGTCACAGTCGTAATACCTATCTTGACCGACAATTTCAGCTTCCCATGCATTTGGGCCCGGGTTCGATACCCGGCCGGGTTGGATAGTTTCTCCACTCGGGAACTGGGTACTGTGTTGTCCTCATCATCATGTCATCCACATCACCGGCGTGCAAGTCACCCAGTGTGGCTTCGACTGAAATAAGACTTGCATTTGGCGGCCGAACTAGGGTCCTCCCGACCAGCGATGCCATACGCTGGTTTCCATTTTTTTCACCGACAATCTCAGAACAAGGGCTAGAATAGCAGTACTAGTTGTTAAGCTATTAAAGGATAATAGGTTCACCTGTAAGTTAACCCTTTCAGACCCGAATTTTTTTCTGTAGGATGGAAAATTTTTCTTTATCTGGTAATCCTCGTAGGTGATTTTTTAATGATTATACACTCCTGGAAATGGAAAAAAGAACACATTGACACCGGTGTGTCAGACCCAACATACTTGCTCCGGACACTGCGTGAGGGCTGTACAAGCAATGATCACACGCACGGCACAGCGGACACACCAGGAACCGCGGTGTTGGCCGTCAGTGTCAGCCAGTTTGCTGTGGCATACGGAGCTCCATCGCAGTCTTTAACACTGGTAGCATGCCGCGACAGCGTGGACGTGAACCGTATGAGCAGTTGACGGACTTTGAGCGAGGGCGTATAGTGGGCATGCGGGACGCCGGGTGGACGTACCGCCGAATTGCTCAACACGTGGGGCGTGAGGTCTCCACAGTACATCGATGTTGTCGCCAGTGGTCGGTGGAAGGTGCACGTGCCCGTCGACCTGGGACCGGACCGCAGCAACCCACGGATGCACGCCAAGACCGTAGGATCCTACGCAGTGCCGTAGGGGACCGCACCGCCACTTCCCAGCAAATTAGAGACACTGTTGCTCCTGGGGTATCGGCGAGGACCATTCGCAACCGTCTCCATGAAGCTGGGCTACGGTCCCGCACACCGTTAAGCCGTCTTCCGCTCACGCCCCAACATCGTGCAGTCCGCCTCCAGTGGTGTCGCGACAGGCGTGAATGGAGGGACGAACGGAGACGTGTCGTCTTCGGCGATGAGAGTCGCTTCTGCCTTGGTGCCAATGATGGTCGTGTGCTTGTTTGGCGCCGTGCAGGTGAGCGCCACAATCAGGACTGCATACGACCGAGGCACACAGGGCCCAACACCCGGCATCATGGTGTGGGGAGCGATCTCCTACACTGGCCGTACACCTCTGGTGATCGTCGAGGGGACACTGAATAGTGCACGGTACATCCAAACCGTCTTCGAACCCATCGTTCTACCATTCCTAGACCGGCAAGGGAACTTGCTGTTCCAACAGGACAATGCACGTCCGCATGTATCCCGTGCCACCCAACGTGCTCTAGAAGGTGTAAGTCAACTACCCTGGCCAGCAATATCTCTGGATCTGTCCCCCATTGAGCGTGTTTGGGACTGGATGAAGTGTCGTCTCACGCGGTCTGCACATCCAGCACGAACGCTGGTCCAACTGAGGCGCCAGGTGGAAATGGCATGGCAAGCCGTTCCACAGGACTACATCCAGCATCTCTACGATCGTCTCCATGGGAGAACAGCAGCCTGCATTGCTGCGAAAGGTGGATATACACTGTACTAGTGCCGACATTGTGCATTCTCTGTTGCCTGTGTCTATGTGCCTGTGGTTCTGTCAGTGTGATCATGTGATGTATCTGACCCCAGGAATGTGTCAATAAAGTTTCCCCTTCCTGGGACAATGAATTCACGGTGTTCTTATTTCAATTTCCAGGAGTGTATAAGTATCTCCTGTATATGACACCAGAACTGTTTTTGTAATTGTTTAAGTGAGGCAAGAATAGTAAATCCTGCTGTCATACCCTTCATGATCAGGGTACCAAATGCCACATTCCAGCAGGACAATGCAAGACTTCACACAGCTGTTTACACCGCCAAAGCCTTGAGGAATGTACAGATCCTCGACTGGCCTGTCCCCATAGAGCAAGTCTGGAATGCGATAGGAAGATACATACTTTCATACAGTCTCCAGACAACAATCTTCATGAACTGATACAGTGCGTCTCAAGCATGGCAAGAAACTTCTCAGTATCACATTGAGACGTTGTTTGCTTTCATACCACAATGAAGACTAGAGTATATTGGTGTCCACAGTGTCATACTTCATAGTAATGTTGATGATGGACATCAGTTCCAAATGGAATGAAACTGTAATCATCTGTGGTCCGTTATGTGGCAAACATTGCTACCAGGTTTGGTAGCTATCAGACTTCATGATGTGATACTTTCTACACTGTTCCGCAAAACGTATGGGTGAGATGGAAAAATAATATAACATATTAACTAGTCTGAGGAAAATACAATAACATGAAAGTGGGGGAACATGTTGCCAGATATCTAACAGTAGTGCAAAGAAAGGTGGATGTCGCATGGCAAGAGATCGGAGCGAGTCTGGTGCCCAATAGACCTGGTCCTACAACAGGAGGCAGGTGGAGGAACAGGAAAAGACTGTGTTGTCAAGGCAATCAGCGAGCAGTTACAGTGCAGTGTGGTGTTGCTCTAATTTACAAGACGGCCCGAGACAATGACTGGAGATCTTCACACAGGGAACAATGATTGGGTAGTTAGTAGAAGGACGAAGAGTGACGAGTATATCCCAGGAGGTTAGTATTGCTGACAGCATTGTTTCACGCTCATGGGGAGCGTTCTGACTGGTCAGCCACTGCCAATTACAATAGCTATATTGTGCGGCAAAGAAAAGTCCGAGGTCTTCGACATGGGTACTAAAAGAAATCTGGTAAATTTTGGGTGTATGATAAATCGCACAAATCTAAAGGCTGTCAATTCGACTAAATGCCTAGGAATTACAATTACGAGCAACTTAAATTGGAAAGACCACATAGAGAATATTGTGGGGAAGGCGAAACAAAGACTGCGTTTTGTTGGCAAAACACTTAGAAGATGCGACAAACCCACTAAAGAGACAGCCTACATTACAGTTGTCCGTCCTCTGCTGCAACATTGCTGCGCGGTGTGGGATCCTTACCAGGTAGGATTGACGGAGGACATCGAAAAAGTGCAAAGAAGGACAGCCCGTTTCGCGTTATCGCGCAGTAGAGGTCAGAGTGTCAGTGATATGATACGCGAGTTGGGGTGGCAGTCACTGAAACAAAGACAGTTTTCTTTGCGGCGAGATCTATTTACGAAATTTCAATCACCAATTTTATCTTCCGAATGCGAAAATATTTTGTTGACACCCACCTATGCATAATAATATAAGAGAAATAAGAGCTCGAACGGAAAAATTTAGGTGTTCCATTTTCCCACGCGCCACTCGAGAGTGGAATGGTAGAGAAGCAGTATGAAAATGGTTTGATGAACCCTCTGCCAGGCACTCAAGTGTGAATTGCAGAGTAACCATGTACACTACTGGCCATTAAAATTGCTTCACCAAGAAGAAATGCAGATGATAAACGGGTATTCATTGGACAAATATATTATACAACTGACATGTGATTACATTTTCACGCAATTTGGGTACACAGATCCTGAAAAATCAGTACCCAGAACAACCACCTCTGGCCATAATAACGGCCTAGATACGCCTGGGCATTGAGTCAAATAGAGCTTGGATGGCGTGTACAGGTACAGCTGCCCATGTAGCTTCAACACGATACCACAGTTCATCAAGAGTAGTGACTGGCGTATTGTGACGAGACAGTTGCTCGGCCACCATTGACCAGACGCTTTCAGTTGATGAGTGATCTGGAGAATGTACTGGCCAGGGCAGCAGTCGAACATTTTCTGTATCCAGAAAGGCCCGTACAGGACCTGCTACATGCGGTCCTGCTGAAATGTAGAGTTTCACAAGGATCGAATGAAGGGTAGAGCCACGGGCCGTAACACATCTGAAATGTAACGTCCACTGTTCAAAGTGCCGTCAATGTGAACAAGAGGTGACCGAAATGTGTAACTATTGGCACCCCATACCATCACGCCGGGTGATACGCCAGTATGGCGATGACGAATACACGCTTCCAATGTACGTTCACCGCGATGTCACCAAACATGGATGCGACCATCATGATGCTGTAAACAGAACCTGGATTCATCCGAAAAAATGACGTTTTTCCATTCGTGCACCCAGGTTCTCCGTTGAGTACACCATCGCAGGCGCTCCTGTCTGTGGTGCAGCCATTGTCTCCGAGCTGATAGTCCACGCTGCTGCAGACGCCTTCGAACTGTTCGTGTAGATGGTTGTTGACTTGCAAACGTCCCCATCTGTTGATTTAGGGACTGAGACGTGGCTGCACGAACCGTTACAGCCATGCGGATAAGATGCGTGTCATCTCGACTGCTAGTGATACGAGGCCGTTGGAATCCAGCACGGCGTTGCGTATTACCCTCCTCAACCCACTGATTCCATATTCTACTAACATTCATTGGATCTCGACCAACGCGAGCAGCAATGTCGCGATTCGATAAACCGCAATCGCGATTGGCTACAATCCGACCTTTATCAAAGTGGGAAACGTCATGGTACGCATTTCTCCTCTTTACACGAGGCATAACAACAACGTTTCACCAGGCAACGCCGGTCAACTGCGGTTTGTGTATGAGAAACCGGTTGGAAACTTTCCTCATGTCAGCACATTGTAGGTGTCGGCACCGGCGCCAACCTTGTGTGAACGCTCTGAAAAGCTAATCATTTGTGTATTACAGTACCTTCTTCCTGTTGGTTAAATTTCGCGTCTGCACGTCATCTTCGTGGTGTAGCAATTTTAATGGCCAGTAGTGTAGATGTAGATGGGGACCCACCTCAAACAACAAGGTGCAGTTGCAACCACGTTTAATAGGACTCTGAGGCACACCATCTCAATCTCTACAGTGGCACCGTGATGCAGGGGTGTGGTCTCTTTGCCCGATGACCAGTACGTTGTGCTCCGTTGCTTTGACACCTGCACATCATCGGCACCGTTTGCGATGGTTCCAAGAGGATAGGAGCTGAACCAAGGAGGAGTGGGTCCATGTGCTCTTCTTGGACGAGAGGGGATTCAGTATGGGCAGTGATCCCGACGTACCCCTTTATGACGAGAGGTCACTTCCATGAACATAACCATGGGGGTAAAAAAAGACAGGAGACGGCGCTGTAGACTTAACGCTGTCCATCGTTTTGAAGCTAGAGTGGGAGGGTCCTGCCACCGTTTCAAGTAGCCCAAAATATTAGCAGACAACTGTTTACTGTTTCTTGCTCATTATTTCTGTCGTGTGCAATATCCATTTTAAATACTGAAAATTACAGTGCTTACATGAATAACAAAGCGTCAGGAAGGCAATTTCGAACGTTTTTCTGTTCTTGAATGCCTGTTTGCTCTAGTAACACGACACATTTTGCCAAGTTAATGTAGCTTCTCTTTTGGTGATATATTTCAAGAAACCAAGAAGAGAAGAGAGTGATGTGAATATAACATGCTTTCGCAATCCATTTAATTACACTTTTACTCTGTTTTCGTCGCAATGAGGTTGCAACTCTGAAACCAATGGTTCTATGCCGACTGGTACTGCTTCCTGTTCGTTACATTTTCAGCTTTCAACTCGTATGTTAAACATTTTAATGTTCTCGTCTGCAGGAACCTTGCTTACGCGTGCTTTGTTAAACTATAAACGTTTGGAATAAGGGAAGAAGCAAGGGCTGCTATCGTACAAAGTGAACGATTATTGAAACGTCAAAGAAAGAGAGTTGCATAGAGGTATTCCACCATGCAGAATATTCTTATTTTATTAGATTGTCAGTGTACTAGTGTCGCTTTAGTTTGCGTGTCTTCTCAGTTTGAAATCTTACCTGTAATGAGTCATTCAGTGTGTTGCCAGTAACAGAAATTTACAGGCTAGAAAAACAAAACAATTTTTAAACATCTTTCTGCATTGTGGAATGCTATAAATGTGATTAAGGGAATGGTCTCAAACGCTCAAGACTCCGGAAACTGGATATTTCGCATTAATATCTGCGTGGGTAACTTTTTTTTTAGTAATGACAGCCTAATCTGTGTAGGATGTAGGCCTGCCTTTCCAACAACAGCCTTTTCGCTTCTTTTCCCGGAGTATTTCTCGCCATAATTCTATTTCTCAGGTATAACCAGACGCAGCACAATTAGACTGTACGTCTACTTTGATCATCTGACTGGTTTTGCTTTTGAATTTCAATTTGAGGTTTTCAAAGTACGTATATAAGCCTATAACATGCTTTTTGATATACCAGCAGTTAGTTACTTAGTTTCATGTCCCATGCATCATTTACACGATAAATCGTAATGGTGTGGAACGGCTTTTTATATACTAACATCAGTTTTTTTTTTGTAAACATGTCTCCATGTTGATCACTTACTAGTTTTTTTAAAAAATTAAAGACAGACAGATGTTAAGAATTCCTACCCATCATGATTTACGCATTACAGTAATAAATAACCTTTTGCGGAATAAAAGGAGTTGTCTACGAGAAACGTTTTCAGTTTAATTTCAAACTTTACTTTAGTGTCCGTCAGGCATTTTATATCAATGGATAAGTGATCATAACTTTTGACTGCAGCGTTGAGAACCCCTGTTCGTGCTAAATACAATCGTAATGTGGCGTAATGTAAATATGCGCATCATTGTTGCTGTTGAAATTAGTGAACTGTTTACAACATACTTTATGACGGGATAACTGTACTGTGAAACGGACAGACCCCTACTCATATGCTGAGCAGCAGGCAGACACGACGAAAAGAGTATTCACATAAGTCTTCAGCCAAAGCCCTCTTCAGAAAGGAAGCAAAGCACACATACACATTCGCACACATGGCCGGTGCCTCCGACTGTTCTAGCCATAATCTTTTTTAAAGGGGGAAGAAATGTGAACAATGAATAATTATAGGCGGGAGGAATTTAGGGCATGAGATGCTCCCCCAACAATCAGCGCTATTACGTAGCCATGTGTTGTGTAGGGACGAGACCATTGCTACAGTGTAGCTCGTATGTCGGAGCACTTCGATTTGGAAGGAAATGAAAAACACAGGAAAGAAGAGAAAGAATGGACACTGAGTAAAGCAAGGCAAATCTAAAGTCAAACGACAGAAGTAAAACTACTACATTAAAAGTAAAGATTGGTTCAAATGCCTCTGAGCACTAAGGGACTTAACACGTGGTCATCAGTCCCCTAGAACTTAGAACTACTTAAACCTAATTAACCTAAGGACATCACACACATCCATGCCCGAGGCAGGATTCGAACCTGCGACCGTAGCGGTCGCGTGGTTCCAGATTGTAGCGGCTAGAACCGCTCGGTCACACCAGCCGTCTGAAAGTAAAGAGCGCAGCCATAATTTAGTACACGAAAGAAAATATTGCGAGAATGGCTCCACTTTCGAATGAAATGTTATTCCTTTAAACCTAAGATTACGATCGGATCTATTAGTATACCCGTAAACAACGCAAGTTGTCATTTTTGATGAAACAACTACGTATCCACACATTCAAAGCAACCAACGCAGCCGAAGCTGGGCATGGGTATGCCAGAGTGACGTCACGGGGAAGTATAGCCGGGATGAAACTAATGTTCAAAAATGGCTCTGAGCACTATGGGACTCAACATCTTAGGTCATAAGTCCCCTAGAACTAAGAACTACTTAAACCTAACTAACCTAAGGACATCACACACACCCATGCCCGAGGCAGGATTCGAACCTGCGACCGTAGCAGCACCGCGGTTCCGGACTGCAGCGCCAGAACCGCACGGCCACCGCGGCCGGCCGAATCTAATGTTTTGGGATACTTAACGAGGGCGGACGTCGGCTTCAAGTTTGTGATGTAATGACAACTCCCTTCTTGTTTTTCCTTCATGCACATAACAGTCACTACACTTAGTCTCTTTTTTGTTACCCACTGCGACAGCAGCGCAAAAGCGGCCAGGAAGCGACACTTCTGAATGCGGTATCACTGGCAATACCATAGTTTATATTGATTTGTAACATACTTCATACCACATGGAGCATATGTAGTGCCAGAGAAATCGACAGTAACTAAAAAATGACAGCCTATTTGTCATTTCTTAGTTTCCTAAGGGCCCTCGGAGATGTGGAATGACATCGTACAGGACTGTTAATTTCTGATACTCTTGTTAACGTACAGATATTTACTGAAAGATGTCGTTCTGCTTTAAAAACAAAAAATTACTGGTAAACACCGGACGAAGTGATCGTTTGCAGAAAGACATCGTGTATCTACCAAGTAACGTGAAGTTTTGTTTGCTACACTTTCATCCAAATCAGTGAATAAGGAAGGTAGGAAACCTGTGCGGAATACAATACCTACATTATTCAACGTACAAAATAAGCCAACACACCTGTAGCTGAAGGAAAAACCACACAGAGATGATAGTAAAACGTCGGAAGCAATGAAACTATTTCGTAACACGTTCCTACATCTGACCCACAAACGGCAATAATCTCCAACATGTGACTTCTGAAATTTTCCAGGCGTATTTCTCCTTCCAGTAATTTTCGGATTTGCAGCCGGATCCCATCAACATTCTGCCACGATATTTCGGCCCAGAGACGTGTGGCCATCCTCAGGTGAGTAGACGAAGTACTGCAGAGACCTGATGCAGTCATGGTATTTATAGCGAATTCCGCGCATGCGAACCGTGCTGCATGCGCCATAAACCGCCAGTACGATTCGCATGCGCGGAATTCGCTATAAATACCATGACTGCATCAGGTCTCTGCAGTACTTCGTCTACTCACCTGAGGATGGCCGGACGCCTCTGGGCCGACATATCGTGGCAGACTCTTGATGGGATCCGGCTGCAAACCCGAAAATTACTGCAATTTTAAACATATTCGCTTTTGAAACGAAATTAATTGCATTTACAAAAATATTCACGGATTAGAAAGTCAAGCGAAGTGTAAAAATAGCCGAATCATTAGACTCTGTACAATTTTTTTACGTGTCAAAGAAAGTTCCTATCGTGATAAGAATAGAGAACAACAGGAATAAAAACTTCTCACGGATGAAATATGTTTACAGTCTCTCGTTTCAGTAGAGTAAGCTTCAATTATATACGTATTCCAAAGTATTTCGTCATGAAAAAGTTGTAGCTTATATTCATTGAATCAGTAAGATTCTGCTGTTTTTACACTTATTTCAGGGTAATTGATGTCTCCTGACAAAACAAGCACTGTCCTTACAAAGCCGGTAACTGCTTTCTCACCGCTTGGAGCGCAACTGTCGCTTCCGTTGTCGAATGGTAACCAACTTTCACATCAGAGAGTGTCGCCACTGCTTGTATTAGACACACCTTTACGTAACTTGATTACATAACTTGACCCTGAAGTCAATCAACATTACAATAAAGGCAGCACATCTACATCTACATCTACATGGATACTCTGCAAATCACATTTAAGTGCCTGGCAGACGGTTCATCGAACCATCTTCACAATTCTCTTTTATTCCAATCTCGTATAGCGCGCGGAAAGAACGAACGCCTATATCTCTCCGTATAAGCTCTGATTTTCCTTATTTTATCGTGATGATCGTTTCTCCCTATGTAGGTCGGTGTCAACTAAATATTTTCGCATTCGGAGGAGAAAGTTGGTGATTGGAATTTCGTGAGAAGATTCCGTCGCAACGAAAAACGCCTTTCTTTCAGTGGTGTCCAGCCCAAATCCTGTATTATTTCAGTGACACTCTCTCCCATATTTCGCGACAATACAAAACGTGCTGCCATTCTTTGAATTTTTTCGATGTACTCCGTAGGTCCTACCTGGTAAGGATCCCATACCGAGCAGCAGTATTCTAAAAAAGGACGGACAAGTGTAGTAGATCTGTCACATTTTCTAAGTGTTGCCAATAAAACGCAGTATTTGGTTAGTCTTCCCCACAACATTTCTGTGTGTTCCTTCCAATTTAAGTTGTTCGTAACTGTAATACCTAGGTATTTAGTTGAATTTATAGGTTTTAGATTAGACTGATTTATCGTGTAACCGAAGTTCAACGAGTTCCTTTTAGCACTCATGTGGATGACCTCACACTTTTCGTTATTTAGGGTCAACTGCCACTTTTCGACCCATTCCGATATTTCTTCTAAATCGTTTTGCAGTTTGTTTTGATCTTCTGATGACTTTATTAGTCGATAAACGACAGCGTCATCTGCAAAAAACCGAAGACGGCTGCTCAGATTGTCTCCCAAATCGTTTATATAGATAAGGAACATCAAAGGGCCCATGGCACTCTCTTGGGGAACGCCAGAAATCACTTCTGTTTTATTTTATGTCTGTCCGCATATTACTACGAACTGTGACCTCTCTGACAGGAAATCACAAATCCAGTCACATAACAGAGACGGTACTCCATAAGCACGCAATTTCACTAAGAGCCGCTTGTGTGGTACAGTGTCAAAATCCTCCCGGAAATCCAGATATACGAAAAAGATCAGAAATCCCTTGTCAATAGCACTCAACACTTAAATGCGAATAAAGCGCAGATTATAGCAGCAAAATAACTACACACTAACACGTCAGCAAACGAAAACATCACCAGGTATGACGCTATAATTTATTACTACTGAACCACTAACTCTATTCACAATATATTTTGCAGAGAATACCCACATACACCGTCAACTGTACCTGCAAAACTATATCATTGTGCGACAAATAGTTCAGGAGATATGACGTCATAAATATTAAGATGGGTGCAAAAACCATTTTTTACTTGAAAAGAAGATCAAATTGCCCCTATTATACTCACCCAGTGATTGACACTGAGAGTACTTAGCGACAGCCGAGGAACTTTAAACATATCTTCAACCCTTTTGTAAACTTTTGCTCGTTTACATGCTTCACGTCAAATTTTTAACACATTAGTTCACTTGGAAAGTCATTATATGTTTGGAACTGTTTAGTGCATGGGAATTCGATCCTTTGAAAAATTGTGTAAATTGAAGGTGGATCAGGACGAGAGGGGAGGAACTCACGATATCAGCTGCATCGGGACATTTATGCGGAATCGGCGACGACGATGAAACTCTGTACTGGACCATAACTCGAACCCGGGATCTCCTGTTCACTAGACAGTTGCGTTAACCACTGCACCATGTAGGCACAGTGTTCATCGCAAATTCACAGAATACCTCGGCACGCTCTCCGGCCGACTCACTTTCCCACGTAGCATCACCTGTCCAGAGTCCCCGAACACGTTCTCCATACTCTCTTTTTAGATTTTCGCCAGAAGTCGAACGATATTCTGCACCCGCAGTGAAGGATGTGCATTCACTCCCCACCGAGGCCAATCAATTATATGGATGTGTGGAGTCTACTCCTTCGAACATGTCTCGAAGAACAGTCTCCACGCATTCATATACACTGGAAGCGCCAAAGAAACTGATATAGGTATGCGTATTCAAATACAGAGATATGCAAAAAGCCAGAATACGGCGCTGCGATCGGCAACACCTATATTAGAACATGTCTGGTGCAGATGTTAGATCTGATACTGCTGCTACAATGGCAGGTTACCAAGATTTACGTAAGTTGGTACGTGGGCGTCCAGGGGTGCCCTGGGGTGAGGAGGGGAGGCGGGAGGGGGGGGGGGGGGAGGCAGGAGTTATACGATTGTCCAAGGTAGATCTGGACCTTTTTCTGTCAGGGAAAATTCGACTGATTCGAAACAAATAAATTTCAATAAATCTTTGTTTAAATTCATTCACTGAGAACTGGCGCTTGAGTAGTTCCGCTTACAGTCTCAGCAAGCACGCTTAGTCGCCCTCCTACATACTTACGAGTACTTTCGATACACCGACGACCGCATGCGCTGCGTCGGCGCCTCGGCCATTAGAAAGTTGTGCGCAGACCAGCCAGTTGGGCACTCTGCAAGTGTACCTTCCATTCCACATGTCTGGGCCGCAGACGTAATGTCTCGATACTGCAGTATATTTATTTATTTTTCGGGCAAAGACCTGCTACCTGTTGTTATATAGCAGGTCGTACATGTTGTAATTTTACGTGCTATATCGTACAGATTGATCGTGACCGGGCCAAATATCTCACGAAATAAGCGACAAACAAAAAAACTACAAAGAACTAAACTTGTCTAGCTTGAAGGGGTAAACCAGATGGCGCTACGGTTGGCCCGCTAGATGGCGCTGCCATAAGGCAAAAGGATATCAACTGCGTTTTTTTTAAATAGGAACCCCCATTTTTATTACGTATTCGTGTAGAAAGTAAAGAAATATGAATGTTTTAGTTGGACCACTTTTTTCGGTTTGTGATAGATCGCGCTGTAATAGTCACAAACATAAGACTTACAATTTTAGACGAACAGTTGGTAACAGGTAGGTTTTCGAAATTAAAATACAGAACGTAGGTACGTTTGAACATTTTATTTCGGTTGTTCCAATGTGATACATGTACCTTCGTGAACTTATCATTTCTGAGAACGCATGCTGTTACAGCGTGATTACCTGTAAATACCACATTAATGCAATAAATGCTCTAAATGATGTCCGTCAACATCAATGCATTTGGCAATACGTGTAACGACATTCCTCTCAACAGGCGGTAGTTCGCCTTCCGTAACGTTCGCACATGCACTGACGATGCGCTGACGCATGTTCTCAGACGTTGTCGGTGGATCACGATAGCAAATATCCTTCAACTTTCCCCACAGAAAGAAATCCGGGGACGTCAGATCCGGTGAACGTGCGGGTCATGGTATGGTGCTTCAACGACCAATCCACCTGTCATGAAATATGCTATTCAATACCGCTTCAACCGCGCGCGAGCTATGTGCCGAACATCCATCATGCTGGAAGTACATCGCCATTCTGTCATGCAGTGAAACATCTTGTAGTAACATCAGTAGAACATTACGTCGGAAATCAGCATACATTGCACCATTTAGATTGCCATTGATAAAATGGGCGCCAATTATCCTTCCTCCCATAATACCGCACCGTACATTATCCCTCCAAGGTCGCTGATGTTCCACTTGTCGCAGTCTTCGTGGATTTTCCGTTGTCCAATAGTGCATATTATGCCGATTTACGTAACCGCTGTTGGTGAATGGCGCTTCGTCGCTAAATAGAGCGCGTGCAAAAAATCTGTCATCGTCCCGTAATTTCTCTTGTGCCCAGTGGCAGAACTGTACACGACGCTGAAAATCGTCGCCATGCAATTCCTGGTGCATAGAAATATGGTACGGGTGTAATCGAAATTGATGTAGCATTTTCAACACCGATGTTTTCGAGATTCCCGATTTTCGCGCAATTTGTCTCGTACTGATGAGTGGATTAACTGCGACAGCTGCTAAAACACCTACTTGGGCATCATCATTTGTTGCAGGTCGTGGGTGACGTTTCACATGTGGCTGAACACTTCCTGTTTCCTTAAATAACGTAACTATCCGGCGAATGGTCCGGACACTTGGATGATGTCTTCCAGGGTACTGAGCAGCATACACAGCACGCGCCCGTTGGGCACAGTGATCACAATAGCTATACATCAACACGATATCGACCTTTTCCGCAATTGATAAACGGTCCATTTTAACACGGCTAACGTATCACGAAGCAATACCGCCACACTGGCGGAATGTTACGTGATACCACGTACTTATACGTTTATGACTATTACAACGCCATCTATCACAAAATGGGGGTTCCTATTTTTAAAAACGCAGTTGATATCCGTTTCACCTATGGCAGCGCCATCTAGCGGGCCAACCATAGCGCCATCTCGTTTACCCCTTGCAAGCTAGACCAGTTTCGTTCTTGGTGTTTTTTTTCGTTTGATGTTTATTTCACGAGATATTTGGATCGGTCACTATCAATGGACCGCCCTATATACATTTTGTCTGAATTTGTTGCTAACATAGATAACAATAATAAATAAGATGCATGATGAGTTGTAAATGTATTTTAAGTTAAAATTGTATGTAACGCAAAATATGAGAGATGGCAATAAATTTTACTTAGATATCATGTGACAGTTCTTCCTTTTATACCTTCTATGTGTTTGGTATACATTTGTTACATACGTTGTCTTGAGAGTGGTAATACTTTATTAATAATGTATTGATTAATTAGGTTACGATCTGTTTCCGAACTTCAGGTAACAGCGGAGACTTGTCATTGATTTAATATGTCATACTCAGCTGCGTCAGGCGCAAGTGCTCGGTAAAACTTCGAGCCAGTCACACCTCAGGTAGCAAAAGAAGAAGATATGTTATATCTTCAGACAGTGTTACATGTTATGAAATGGTATAACAAACAACTACAAATACAGTTACACTTTCGGACAGATTCGGCTTAATGTTGGAATATCTTAACTTACTTTTACTAGATTTGTATGTGTGTCTCGTCTTCACATCCTGTGTGTGATATAGCATCTGAGTAAGGGTCTGTGTCTGGATCTGAGTCGTTTACTACGTACTGGAGATCTGTCAGATGTGGAGCCTGTCTTAGTCTAACGTATGTCCTCTCCTGTTTGCACGCCGCATGTAGTGCTCGCGGCACTTCATCTGCGATGTTGTTTATAGAATTCCAGTCTTCCTGGCTGCAAATTAACTGTCGCCGGCCGTTGTGGCCGAGCGGTCCTAGGCGCTTCAGTCTGGAACTGCGCGACCGCTACAGTCGCAGGTTCGAATCCTGCCTCGGGCATGGATGTGTGTGATGTCCTTAGGATAGTTAGGTTTAAGTAGTTCTAAGTTCTAGGGGACTGTTGACCTCAGATGTTAATTCCCATAGTGCTCAGAGCCATTTGAACCACTTTTATTACCTGTGTAAGAAGTCCATGATTAAGGAATTTGTTGTTAGCGCACTCGAGCAGATGTAATTTCGATGGATTGCTCACGCGTTGCCTGCGACTTGTAAGCTGTAAGAGAATCTGAGACCAAAGAGCAGTGTTGACTGCAGTAGGAACTGTGTGGTAGTAAGTTGTAGTAGTAGTAGCTAGCAGTCGTGTGTATCGTGTTGGCTGGGCCGGTCGTGGTGGAGCGATGGCGGAGCCTGAGCGTTGTAGTATAAGGTAAAAGCAGCCTCGCGCATATGTAGTATTGTTACATCAAGTCCCATGTAAATGTTTCTAAAAAATCTCTTAATAATAATCTTTCTTATAAAAAGTAACTTTTGACAATCACTCATCTCAATTTAAAGAATTTACCAATTTCCCCAATCCATGGTCATCCCATTATTGAAAGAAAAATCAGTTGTTTATTTTTATACATGACAAATCTATCTGCCAGCATTGCACTGAGCTGCGCCAGAAAAATTTCTTATAGGAGCAGACATATACGCGTTATCCGGCGACCTAATTGACGTAAGATTTTTCAGTTTATTCATAATGAATTTTCAGGGCCATGACGCAGCACTGCTGACGTCCAAAATTTACCAGTTTAAACTTACAGTCAATTATTGAAAGGTTATAAGTCAGTCGCAATTTTATTGAGAGATTAGTCACTTTTTTTATTAGTGATAGGTTTCGCAATTTACTGTTGGGAGGTTACACTAAATGTGAATATTATTTATATTATTGTTCTTACTGTTGGGAGGTTACGGAAATTATTTTGTGGGGAGGTTACAACTGTCCTACGTCTTTGGTTCCCTAACCTCAGTGTTACGTCTCCTACAGTATCGCAGATGAGCACTGTCTTTTCAGGTGAGACATACTCACCACAGGCACAAGTATGAGTCCACTTTAGGGCATACCTGTGGAGAGATACAGGATACGGGCCATGGCCCTTGAGGAAGTGCACCATGCCACGTGTTAGGTTTGTGTACTTCAAATTCATCCGCTTTCGAATACTGGGAAAGACAGTAGCTGTGTCCCACTCTGCCTGCCATATGTCAATCCTTCATTTGTTTTATTTCCGTTTTTCGATTTGTCTTGTCCAGATATTTCCCTTATTTTGTCGTGTCTTCCCCTCTTCAGCCATTAGGCCGCTGCTTTGTGGCGAATTATAGTGTCCATTGGGAAAGCTCGAAGTGCAACACACAGTGCCTCAACCGAGGTCGTACAGTACACCCACTTACCTAAGTTTGTATCATTTATGTTCGTTAAGATTTCTTACTCGTCATGGTTTCATTTGCCTATTTCTTTTAATTGAACGCGTGTTAATAATCACGTTGTTAAGCGCCCTAAAACATTCATAACAACGTTATACTCTTCTTTCCAGATGCGAGAAGCCAAATGGCTCTGAGTACTATGGGACTTAACTTCTGAGGTCATCAGTTCCCCCTAGAACTTAGAACTACTTAAACCTTACTAACCTAAGGACATCACACACACCCATGCCCGAAGCAGGATTCGAACCTGTGACCGTAGCGGTGGCGCGGTTCCAGACTGTAGCGCCTACAACAGCTCGGCCACAACTGCCAGCCGAAAAGTCAAAATGCAATTGCTTGTTTAATTGCGATTTTCAAAATAAATATTCAGTGTTAAAAAGGGGGTGTCATGACAGGGAAGTGGTCTGCACAATTTGTTCAACAACCATTTCCATTGAAAATAAGGGTAGCGCGGGATCCAGTGGAAATCTGCGAACTTGTCGTCGACAGACTGTATGTGTCCGGGAAAAAATCCGATCTGACCTAAAAGTCTAGGTTTTCGAAGTCTTTGTGTGCGGTCGGCAATTTAAGTGATGGCAGACCAAGGCACTTAACGGCGTCACAACTTTGGGGTCATTAAGAGTGGCAGGGCACAGTCGAGACAAGGTGTTCCGAATAGCGACGACTTTTAACGATCAGTACTAAGGGGTCAGCAGCCAACTTATCGCGTCCTTGCTATGTCTAGTATATTCGAGGCTCAAAACATACTAATTTATTTAGGTTACCTATTAATTATAATATCTGTATACACATGGAGCCCAATGTGCCGCCCCACAAAGCCAGTATTGGCTCTTGGGCTAAAATGTTTGACGACCACTGGTCCAGAGAGTTTGCGACTTAAGCGTAGAAGGACTATATGAGCTCGTCGTTTACGCGGTGAGGAGTGGGAAGAGAGGGCAGCCATGGATTTGATAGCAACCCGTAGGACAATCCAAATGAGAGTGCCTTTCTGAATAGCTTTTTTTTCAATTCAGGATTAGTAACTTCAACAGTATATTGCAATTTTTAAACTATTTCTACACGTATTACCCTGAGGCATTACTAGGTTTTAGATTCTAACACTTGTGTAAACCAGGTAGTTTGGTAACAGTCGTCTCTTCTGTATAAAAGGGTTTGTTATAGCTGTGAGATGCCTTATTCTCAATAAGAACATGTCTTTCAGCACAAGAATACGAGAGGCGTTTGAAAAGTCCGTGCAAAGTCCGAGAAATGGCACCACCAGCGCGTATTGATGGCATGTTTAGATAGTACCATCTTTGTAAAGAACCCACACCAAGTTTCACCCCTATTGGTGTATTACTTTGTGTTTGGCATTCGTGTGAATCAAGGAAGTCGAGTGATTGTCAAAAAATGGACGAAGAAGAATTTCGTGTGGTGTTTAAACATTACTTTATGAATGGCAAAACGCCTCACGAGACTAAAGAGAAGCTTGATAAACATTACGGTGAATCTGCACCTTCAATTAGAACAGCTTGTAAGAGGTTTCAAAATTTTAGGAGTGGCCATATTGGCACAAGTGATGCTGAACGTTCTGGACGCCCTGTGGAGGTTATGACTCCAGAAATCATTGATAAAATCCATACTATGGTGATGGATGACAGGAGAGTTAAAGTGTGTGATATTGATGGTGCTAATATTTTGCATAAACATTTGGACATGAGAAAGCTATCCGCAGGATGGGTTCCATGATTGCTCACGCTTGATCAAAAACGGAATCGTGTGAAGTGTTTGCAAGGATGGGTTGCAACTGTTCAGGAAGAATCCGCAGGACTTTAAGCATCGTTTCCTCACTGTGGATGAAACATGGATACACTACTACTGACACCAAACACCAATCTAAACAAAGGGTTACCAAGGGAGAATCTGCACCAAAAAAGTCGAAGATCATTCCTTCAGTCGGAAAGGTTATGGCGACTCTCTTTTGGGATCTGCAATGGATAATCCTCATCGACTTTATGGAATAGGGTAAAACTATTACAGGTGCATATTATGCATCATTATTGGAACGTTTGAAAACCGAGCTGCAAGATTAACGCCGGCGATTGGACAGCAAAAAAAAGTCATTTTCCATCACAACAATACACCAGCACACACCTCAGCAGTTGTGGTCGCAAAACTATTGGAAATAGGATTCCAACTCGTTTCATATCCCCCCTATTCTCCAGACTTGGCTCCCTCGGACTACTATTTGTTCCCAAAATTGAAGAAATGGCTGGCGGGACAAAGATTTTATTCAAATGAGGAGGTGATTGCAGGAACTAATAGCTATTTGGCAGACTTTGACAATTCCTATTATTCAGAAGGGATCAAAAAATTAGAACAGCGTTGGACAAAGTGTATAAGTCTAAAAGGAGACTATGTCGAAAAATAAAAAAGGTTTACCCCAAACACGTAAGTACTTTTTATTTTTGCACGAACTTGTCAAACGCCCCTCGTAAATTTTATTGTGGCCTTCCTCACCAACAACTAAAAACTGACTCTTTACTGTGCCATATCAATAGCAATAGTTGATTTTCTTTTTTTCTGTGATATTTCTAAATAACCGCCACATCCTTGTGTCAAAGCTAAGGGATTAGATTTCTAAAGTCCCAGTGTTATCAATCACCAACAACATATCTGCCCTACTCACACTGACGCCAATCAGTCTCATAAAAAAGTTACAACCTCAAGGAAAATTATGTGAGGGCGTGCTGAAAAATAATGCCTCCGAATTTTTTACGTGAAAATTCTTAAAACTTTAAAATACACTGACGGGGTAAAAAAATCGAATAATTAATATAGAGTAATGAAACTTTGGGAATACATTTCTCTCGGTAACATATTTAAATGATTAACACTGCACGATAACAGGTTAATGTAAGCGCGAGATAAGCCACTGCAATTGCGAAATGCTGGTACATTAACAGCCGATATAACCGCCAGAATGTATTGTGCTGTACATGTGCAGTGTGTCAGTTTGTGGGATGGAGTTCCATGCCTTGTAATATTTCTGGCTTATTCAGCCATCATATTGGGCTTCAGGAAGCTATTCCCAGGGCAGTGGAGATGCAAGAAGCGTAGAGATGACGCAACGTTTGATGAGGTACTGGTTACAGATGTTAGATTCGGTACCATTCCTGTGATTAAGACCGCCTGCATGATGCTGCTGCTCTGTGATTGGCTGCTGTGTTGGCGGTAGGGCGCCAAAACGTTAAACTTTTGTTGCTATTATTAATTAAACCTGTCATCCAATTTACTTCATTTAAAAAAAAAACATCTCTCAACAGCCAGCTATCAATCAGTCATTTCAAAATTATTAAAATCAAAGTATTACTAAAACAAAAGACTGACGATATTACTGCCGATGCACTTCGGTGGCGTTCGGGTCACGCCTTGCTGGCTTGGCGCGCGAAGTGTCTCGGGCAGTCCGGCTCTCCAGTTCTGACCGTTCCAGTAGACAGACATGTTGTCTATGGCACTATGTATTTCATGTTATTTTAGCCAGATATAATGACTGTGGAAAGATATGTTCAATACGTTGTGATCAAGAATAGTTTCCCGTGTCTATATCAATAAAAACGCGAATGGCATCCCAAATGAGTTATAGTTTATTCGTAGCAACAGTTCCTTGCGAAGTTAATTTCAGCCTCAAGAAAAAGAATCCACGACCTGCGTGCTGTTTTCTGCGCTGGGGACACCATCATCATGAAGACAGCAGGTTAGTGAAGTGCACAAGAACTTATGTATTCCATACAGGGCAGTGGAAGCAACTAGGCACCTCACGTGTACTGCATGCACAGTACAAATGTGCTCAGAGACACGTCATCTGCAGTAATGCAGAGGAGGATGAAAGTATTAACACTGTCTCACTTTTATTCCTTTTTTCTTGCCGTAGCCTGTCGCATTTGGTCGGTCAATACAGGGTCGGTTAGGGCTGGCTGTGGATAAGACTGGAGTTGTCCAAGGATGTCAGATACGAGCTCGACTGGAGACAGATCCAGTGATCGATCAGGCCAAGGCGACATGTCGACACTCTGTAGAGCGTGTTGGGTTAGAACATTACCCTGTTGGAAAACACCCCGTGGGTTGCTGTTCACGAACGGAAGCACAACAGGTCGACTAACCACACTGGCATACAAATTTGCAGTCAGAATGCCCCTGCAGACATACGGAATCGCACTCCAGACCATAACTCCAGGTGTTGGTCCAGTGTGTCTAGCATGCAGACAGGTTAGTTTCAGGCCCTAAAGTGGCCTCCTGCTAACCAACACGCGGCCATCACTGGCACCGAGGCAGAAACAGCTTGCATCAGAAAAGGCAACACACCTCTATCCTGCCCTGCAATGAGCTCTCGCTTGACGCCACTGAAGTCGCAAATGGAGGTGGTTTCGGGTCAATGGAATGCACGCCTCAGGACTGGCGCGGAGCTGCACTTGAAGTAATACACTACTGGCCATTAAAATTGCCACACCACGAAGATGACGTGCTACAGACGCGAAATTTAACCGAGATGAAGAAGATGCTGTGATATGCAAATGATTAGCTTCTACATCTACTTCTACATTTACACACCACAAGCAACCCAACGGTGTGTGGCGGAGGGCACTTTACGTGCCACTGTCATTACCTCACTTTCCTGTTCCAGTCGCGTATGGTTCGCGGGAAGAACGACTGTCTGAAAGCCTCCGTGCGCGCTCGAATCTCTCTAATTTTACATTCGTGATCTCCTCGGGAGGTATACGTAGGGGGAAGCGGTATATTCGATACCTCATCCAGAAACACACCCTCTAGAAACCTGGCGAGCAAGCTACACCGCGACGCAGAGCGCCTCTCTTGCAGAGTCTGCCACTTGAGTTTGCTAAACATCTCCATCACGCTATCACGGTTACCAAATAACCCTGTGACGAAACGCGCCGCTCTTCTTTCGATCTTCTCTATCTCCTCCGTCAACCCGATCTGGTACGGATCCCACACTGATGAGCAATACTCAAGTATAGGTCGAACGAGTGTTTTGTAAGCCACCTCCTTTGTTGATCGACTACTTTTTCTAAGGACTCTCCCAGTGAATCCCAACCTGGCACCCGCCTTACCAACAATTAATTTTATATGATCATTCCACTTCAAATCGTTCCGTACGCATACTCCCAAATATTTTACAGAAGTAACTGCTACCAGTGTTTGTTCCGCTATCATATAATCATACAGTAAAGGATCCTTCTTTCTATGTATTCGCAATACATTACATTTGTCTATGTTAAGGGTCAGTTGCCACTCCCTGCACCAAGTGCCTATCCGCTGCAGATCTTCCTGCATTTCGCTGCAATTTTGCGAATGCTGCAACTTCTCTGTGTACTACAGCATCATCCGCGAAAAGCCGCATGGAACTTCCGACACTATCTGTTACGTCATTCATATATATTGTGAAAAGCAATGGTCCCATAACACTGCCTTGTGGCACGCCAGAGTTTACTTTAACGGCTGTAGACGTCTCTCCATTGAGAACAACATGCTGTGTTCTGTTTGCTAAAATCTCTTCAATCCAGCCACACAGCTGGTCTGGTATTCCGTAGGCTCTTACTTTGTTTATCAGGCGACAGTGCGGAACTGTATCGAACGCCTTCCGGAAGTCTAGGAAAATAGCATCTACGTGGGAGCCTGTATCTAATATTTTCTGGGTCTCATGAACAAATAAAGCGAGTTGGGTCTCACACGATCGCTGTTTCCGGAATCCACGTTGATTCCTACAGAGTAGATTCTGGGTTTCCAAAAACGACATGATACTCGAGCAAAAAACATGTTCTAAAATTCTACAACTTATCGACGTCAGAGATATAGGTCTATAGTTTTGCGCATCTGCTCGACGACCTTTCTTGAAGACTGGGACTACCTGTGCTCTTTTCCAATCATTTGGAACCTTTCGTTCCTCTAGAGACTTGCGGTACACGGCTGTTAGAAGGGGGGCAAGTTCTTTCGCGTACTCTGTGTAGAATCAAATTGGTATTCCGTCAGGTCCAGCGGACTTTCCTCTGTTGAGTGATTTCAGTTGCTGTTCTATTCCTTGGACACTTATTTCGATGTCAGCCATTTTTTCATTTGTGCGAGTATTTAGAGAAGGAACTGCAGTGCGGTCTTCCTCTGTGAAACAACTTTGGAAAAAGGTGTTTAGTATTTCAGCTTTACGCCTGTCATCCTCTGTTTCAATGCCATCATCATCCCGGAGTGTCTGCATATGCTGTTTCGAGCCACTTACTGATTGAACGTAAGACCAGAACTTCCTAGGATTTTCTGTCAAATCGGTACATAGAATTTTACTTTCGAATTCACTGAACGCTTCACACATAGCCCTCCTTAAGCTAACTTTGACATCGTTTGGATTCTGTTTGTCTGAGAGGTTTTGGCTGCGTTTAAACTTTGTCGTTGAACCCACGGTGGGATTTTCCCGTCCCTCACAGTTTTACTCGGCACGTACCTGTCTAAAACGCATTTTACAATTGCCTTAAACTTTTTCCATAGACACTGAACATTGTCAGTGTCGGAACAGAAATTTTCGTTTTGATCTGTTAGATAGTCTGAAATCTGCCTTCTATTACTCTTGCTAAACAGATAAACCTATCTCCCTTATTTTTAAATTCCTATTAACTTCCATATTCAGGGATGCTGCAACGGCCTTATGATCACTGATTCCCTGTTCTGCACTTACAGAGTCGAAAAGTTCGGGTCTGCTTGTTATTAGTAGGTCCAAGATGTTATCTCCACGAGTCGGTTCTCTGTTTAATTGCTCGAGGTAATTTTCGGGTAGTACACTCAGTATAATGTCACTCGATGCTCTCTCCCTACCACCCGTCCTAAACATCTGAATGTCCCAGTCTATATCTGGTAAATTTAAATCTCCACCTAAGACTATAATATGCTGAGAAAATTTATGTGCAATGTATTTCAAATTTTCTCGCAGCTGTTCTGCCACTAATGCTGCTGAGTCGGGAGGTCAGTAAAAGGAGCCAATTATTAACCTAGCTCGGTTGCTGAGTGTAACCTCCACCCATAATATTTCACAGGAACTATCCACTTCTACTTCACTACAGGATAATCTACTACTAACAGCGACCTAACACGCCACCACCGGTTACATGCAATATATCCTTTCTAAACACTCCCTGTGCCTTTGTAAAAATTTCGTCTGAATTTATCTCTGGCTTCAGCCAGCTTTCTGTACCTATAACGATTTCAGCTTCGGTGCTTTCTATCAGCGCTTGAAGTTCCGGTACTTTACCAATGCAGCTTCGACAGTTTGCAATTACAATACCGATTGCTGCTTGGTCTCCGCATGTCCTGACTTTTCCCCGGACCCTTTGAGGCTGTTGCCCTTTCTGTACATGCCCGAGGCCATCTAACCTCGCCCAGTCCACGCCACACAGCCCCTGCTATCCGCTTTTAAGAGCATTCACAGAAACAGCTGTTGACCGGCGTTGCCTGGTGAAACGTTGTTGTGATGCCTCGTGTAAGGAGGAGAAATGCGTACCATCATGTTTCCGACTTCGATAAAGGTCGGATTGTAGCCTATCGCGATTGCGGTTTATCGTATCGCGACATTGCTGCTCGTGTTGGTCGAGATCCAGTGACTGTTAGCAGAATATGGAATCGTTGGGTTGAGGAGGGTAATACGGAACGCCGTGCTGGATCCCAACGGCCTCGTATCACTAGCAGTCGTGGTGACAGGCATCTTATCCGCATGGCTGTAACGGATCGTGCAGCCACTTCTCGATCCCTGAGTCAACCGAAGGGGACGTTTGCAAGACAACAACCACCTGCACGAACAGTTCGACGACGTCTGCAGCAGCATGGACTATCAGCTCGGAGACCATGGCTGCGGTTACCCTTGACGCTGCATAACAGACAGGAGCGGGTGCGTTAGTGTACCCAACGACGAACCTGGGTGCACGAATGGCAAAACGTCATTTTTTTCGGATAAATCCAGATTCTGTTTACAGCATCATGACGGTCGTATCCGTGTTCGGCGACATCGCGGTGAACGCACATTGGAAGCGTGTATTCGCCATCGCCATACTGGCGTATCACCCGGCCACTAAAATTGCTACACAAAGAAAAAATGCAGATGATAAACGGGTATTCATTGGACAAATATATTATACTAGAACTGACATGTGATTACATTTTCACGCAATTTGCGTGCACAGATCCTGAGAAATCAGTACCAAGAACAACCACCTCCGGCCATAATAACGGCCTTGATACGCCTGGGCATTGAGTCAAACAGAGCTTGGATTGCGTGTACAGACGCAGCTGCCCATGCAGCTTCAACATGATACCACAGATTATCAAGAGTAGTGACTGGCGTATTGTGACGAGCCAGTTGATCGGCCACCAATGACCAGACTTTTTCAGTTGGTTAGAGATGCCGGCCGCGGTAGCCGTGCGGTTCTGGCGCTGCAGTCCGGAACCGCGGGACTGCTACGGTCGCAGGTTCGAATCCTGCCTCGGGCATGGGTGTATGTGATGTCCTTAGGTTAGTTAGGTTTAAGTAGTTCTAAGTTCTAGGGGACTTATGACCTAAGATGTTGAGTCCCATAGTGCTCAGAGCCATTTGAACCATTTGGTTAGAGATCTGGAGAAGGTGCTGGCCAAGGCAGCAACCGAACATTTTCTGTATCCAGAAAGGCCTGTACAGGACCTGCGACATGCGGTCGTGCATTATCCTGCTGAAATGTAGGGTTTCGCAGGGATCGAATGAAGGGTAGAGCCACGAGTCGTAACACATCTGAAATATAGCGCCCACTGTTCAAAGTGCCGTCAATGCTAACAAGAGGTGACCGAGACGTATAACCAATGACACACGCCGGGTGATACGCCAGTATGGCGATGACGAATACACGCTCCCAATGTGCGTTCACCGCGATGTCGTCAAACACGGATACGACCGTCATGATGCTGTAAACAGAACCTGGATTCATCCGAAAAAATGACGTTTTGCCATTCGTGCACCCAGGTTCGTCGTTCAGTGCACTAACGCAGGCGCTCCTGTCTGTTACGCAGCGTCAAGGGTAACCGCAGCCATGGTCTCCGAGCTGATGGTCCATGCTGCTGCAAACGACCCCATCTGTTGACTCAGGGATCGAGACGTGGCTGTACGATCCGTTATAGCCATGCGGATAAGATGCCTCTCATGGTTCAAATGACTCTGAGCACTATGGGACTTAACATCTGAGGTCATCAGTCCCCTAGAACTTAGAACCACTTAAACCTGACTAACCAAAGGACATCACACACATCCATGCCCGAGGCAGGATTCGAACCTGCGACCGTAGCGGTCGTGCGGCTCCAGACTGAAGCGCTTAGAACCGGTCGGCCACATCGGCCGGCATGCCTGTCATCTCGACTGCTAGTGATACGAGGCCGTTGGGATCCAGCACGGCGTTCCGTATTACCCGCCTGAACCCACCGATTCGGTATTCTGCTAACAGTCATTGCATCTCGACCAACGCGAGCAGCAATGTCGCGATACGATAAACCGTAATGCCGATAGGCTAAAATCCGACCTTTATCAAAGTCGGAAACGTGATGGTACGCATTTCTCCTCCTTACACGAGGCATCAAAACAACGTTTCACCAGGCAACGCCGGTCAACTGCTGTTTGTGTATGAGAAATCGGTTGGAAACGTTCATGTCAGCACGTTGTAGATGTCGCCACCGGCGCCAACCTTGTGTGAATGCTCTGAAGACCTAATCATTTGCATATTACAACATCTTCTACTTGTCGGTTAAATTTCGCGTCAGTGGCACGTCATCTTCGTGGTGTAGCAATTTTTCTTGGCCAGTAGTGTATCTGTCCAATCAATACCCGTTTATCATCTGCTTTTTTTTTCTCGGTGTAGCAATTTTAATGGCTAGTAGTGTACATGAAGATGGTATCTGTTCTTTCGGACATACTATTGGTGACCTTGCAGCTCTCGAAGAATGAGATTACAGTGAAATTCAGACAATTAATTGCTTAAAGGCATTGATACATATCAACGCAAACAGTTGAAACTGTGTGCTCCGACCGGGACTCGAACCCAGGATCTCCTGCTTACATGGCAGACGCCCTGTCTGACTGAGCCACCGAGGGCACAGAGGATAGTGCGACTGTGGCACGCTCCCCATGAGACCCACATTTCGAACTTGCTGTCCACACATTACATTTGTGGTGCCCCTGGCCACTACACTCCAAATCGACTGTTGGTGCTGTGACTGTGAAGTGGAAATGTGAAGGAACAACCGAAATTAAACCAACACCAGACAGACATCATATACTGATGGACAGAGACCTTCGATCATTAGAAAGGGTGGAAGAACAAGACTTTCAACAAATAAGTGAGTGCCAAAATGCAGCTCAACTAGTACATTGACTGTACCTAGGGAGTTAAAAGAATGGGATGCAATGCTCAAGCAGCGCCTCATAAGCCACACATTTCTGCAGTCAGTTCGAAGCGAGACTTCAGGAGGTGTACGAAGGGTGGTCGGAAAGTTTCTAGCCCGCCATAGCTACCGTAATGTCTCGCACAAACATCATCACCTACTTGTATGGGTTTGTGAGTAAGCAAGTTAAATTTCGCGGGTCCAGCTTCGTTAGTCTTGCCGCTAGGATGCGTTGTATACCAATGTGCAAGAAAAATGGCGAATAACGAGAGAATCAAGAACTGTGCTATGATTGAATATCTTTATTTGAAGGGAATGAGGCCCAAGGAAATTGCGGAGGGCATGCGGAATACACTTAAGGGCAGTGCTCCGTCTTACACGAGGGGGGACCCAAAAGAAACAAGACTACGAGGGTGCTGCCACTCGTAGACATAGTGCAGGGTTCTCGGGCTAGCTGGTGTTAGTAGAGACCTTCATGAAACAGCTGTGCAGACGGCGTCAGTGTAGAGCTGATCGTGCAAGTGTGGTATTGTTTTTCTCTGATTGTTGGCGGGTTATTTCTGCTAAGTCGTTATGGCAACTTTAAAAGAACAAAGAGTGTGTGTGAAATTTTGTTTCCTGCTTTAAAAAACTGCAATGGAGACACACCAAATGCTTCAGGAAGCTTTCCAGGAGGACGCTATGAGCCGCACACAGGTTTACGAGTGGTTTCGGCGCTTTAAACGTGGTGAGATGTGTGTTGAAGAGCAAGCTCGTTCTTCAACATCGCGAAATGAGGAGAACATAGAAAAGGTCCGCCAAAAGATCAACGAGGATCGTCGCCAAACGATCGACTAAATTTCAGCAGAGACAGGAATCAGTTGGAACTCGTGCCAGCGGATTTTGAGTGAGGATTTGCACATGAGACGTGTTGCTGCTAAATTTGTTCTGCGCCTTCTCACACAGGAGCAAAAAACTATCGGCATAAATGTGTGTCAGGACTTGAAAACAGAGATTGCACGTGATCCAAACTTCTTGAACAAAGTCATTACAGGGGATGAGAGTTGGTGTTACGGGTATGACCCAGAAACCAAGCAAGTGTCAAGCCAGTGGAGGACTCCCAACTCTCCCAGACCAAAATAAAAACAAGGCAAGTGAAGACAAATGTGAAGACGATGATCACTGTCTTTTTTTATGTTCGTGGAATTGTGCATCGGGAATTCGTACCCTCTGGCCAGACTGTTAACCAGCACTTTTACTTGGATATTATAAGCAGTCTGCGAGAGGATGTGAGGAGGAAACGCCTGGAAATTTGGCGAACAGGTGACTGGTTTCTGCATCACGCCAACGCTCCAGCACTCACGGCCTTACGAGTGACCCACTATTTGGCATCTCAGAGGTGATCTATCGTTCTCCGCGCTCTGTATTCGCCGGACCTAGCCCCGTGCGACTTTTTCCTATTTCTACGAATGAAAAAAACCCTAGAAGGGGAGCGTTATGAAAATGTGGCGGCGGTAAAAACATCTTCGCCAAGGGCACTGGACAATATAAAACTTGAAGAGTTCCAAACATGCTTCCAACAGTGGGAAAAGAGACTGACAAGTGCATCACATATAACGGAGAGTATTTTGAAGGTGACTAAAGTAATTTTGTAAAAAGGTTTATCAATAAATTTTTTGTGACAACAATCCGGTCCCCTCTCGTACAACAGTTAAAAAATGGGTGTCACTTCAAACGTGGAAGAACGAATGTGGAAGATGCGCCAAGGAGCGGAAGATCTGACAACGATCAAACAGTGACTACAATACACGATACGATATTGCAGCATCGTGAAAACAACGTTTCAACACATTGAAACCGCATTTGGAATCTCCCATAGTCGTGCTCATGACATAATTGTGTATATTTTGGGAATGTGGAAAGTTTCGTCTCGGTGGGTGCCGGAAGACTTTAATGCAGGTCAGAGACAGGACCGTGTGCAATGTTGTGAAGAAAAAAAACTTTGGGTTCTGCCTTACGGCAGATCTTGTCATGGGTGGAGGCCTCGTCAGAGATGTCCACCGCTTGAGCCTCTAGGGAAATGATTCCAGTGGTGGTTTTCCGTTGCCTCCCACTGAAGATAATGAAATGATAATGAGGACAACACAACACCCAGTCCCTGAGTGGAGAAAATCTCCCATCCAGCCGGGAATCGAACCCGGGCCCCTTGGCGTGACAGACCACCGCGCTGACCACTCAGCTATCGGGGCGGACTGTGGTGAAGAAATCATCCGCCAATTTGAAACAGATGAAGACGGTTTTCTTTAAAGGTATGTGGCAATGGACGAGACGTGGGATCACCACTTTGTTCCTGAAACAAAACAACAACCACAACAATGGTTCAAATGGCTCTGAACACTATGGGACTTAACATCTGAGGTCATCAGTCCCCTAGAACTTAGAACTACTTAAACCTAACTAACCTAAGGACATTACACACATGCACGCCCGAGGCAGGATTCGAACCTGCGACTGAAGCAGTCGCGCGGTTCCAGACTGAAGCGCCTAGAACCGCCCGGGCACACTGGCCGGCCTCGCAGCAATGGAAACATCCTTCATCTCCTACTCCAAAAAATTTCCGGGTGCTAAAATCAGCCGATAAGGTGACGGCATCGGTCTTCTGGGAAGCAGAAGGGGTAATTGTGGTTGATTACTTGCAAAATGTCGTTAATATCAATGCATCATACTATTGCACCTTCCTGCGCCGTTTGATAGATGAAGAAGAAAAGGCGCGGAAAATTGGCGCGTGGAGTTCTTTTGCATCAGGACAACGCACTGGCGCACAAATCCCTCGCTACATTGAAAACTCTGCGTGACTGCGGGTTCGAATTCTTACGTCATCCTCCATATTCTTCAGATTTGGCTCCATCACACTATTTTATTTTCCTAAAAAAAAAAACTCACTGGACGATTTGACATTGATGATGCAGTGATTGTGCTTTCAACGCTTGGTTGGACTCGAAATCGAAGACCTTTTATTTGAATGGTTCGCAGAACTTATCTGAGTCTGCCCGCAAGTGTATTAGTGTACACGAGTATTATATTTAAAAATAAATTGGTATTATGAAATTT
The DNA here is from genome assembly GCF_023897955.1 of Schistocerca gregaria. NCBI lineage: Eukaryota > Metazoa > Arthropoda > Insecta > Orthoptera > Acrididae > Schistocerca > Schistocerca gregaria. Next base: position 203,567,498 of record NC_064926.1, read on the forward strand.
CTGTCATTCTTCATTTGTTAGGCTAGAAACTTTTCGGCCACCCTCGTTAAGAACGACGCCGCTGTGCAGTTGATGACTGGATACGAGTGATCTGGAGTGTTGAATTACCCCTCTACTCTGCAGCAGTGTGTTTCGCGGGAAGTGAGTAAGTGCTGTTAATAACATTGCGTTTCTTGAAACTTCCTGGCAGATTAAAACTGTGTGCTGGACCGAGACTTGAACTCGGGACCTTTGCCTTTCGAGGGCAAGTGCTCTACTAGCCATTGCGTTTCTTTTCCACAATTTGACGATACTAATTATGTTTTAAAATATCATTGCGGTTTCTGTGTTATTAGTTACGATTCAAAATCTCTGCATAAAACAACAGTGTTCTGGCGAAGTACCAGCATTCCGTCAGAGGAAAAGTTTGGCAACCCTTGTCCTACGGCAGTCCGATGGAAGGGTTTGATGCAAGCCTGGAGAATGCCATCTGACATTTGTAGTGCCACGTGGAAGTACGGACGAGGTGGTGTTATGGTATGAAGGCGTTTTTCGTGTTTAGTGTGTGGTTCACTCGTTGTGCTTAGTAAAACGCTAAATACGAAAGGGTGTGAACACTTTTTTACGGCACTGTGAACTGCGTGCAGTAGAGCAACAGTTTGGAGTCGATGACTGTATCAGCGTGACAATACACTCTTTTATAAAGCAGTATCTGTGAGGCGATGGCTTGTGGACAGCAACATTTCTGAAATAGACTGTCCGACCTCAGTCCAATGGAACACCTTTGGGATGAGTCAGAACAGTGGTCGTCAAATCGCGGGCTGCATGCGGCCCGAATCTTATTCTCAGCGGTTCTCAGCCCTATTTTGTAACATCAGTCTAGCAACTAACAGCCGAGTCCAAAAACGTTAACTAACATTCAGAGCTTCTTAAGCTTGTACCTTTCTTGCCCAGCAACGAACAAAATACTTAGAATGATATTTTAAAGATGAGCTTCAGTCTTCATTGACGTCGGTGAATTCGGCCGTGAGCTAAGTAAGTTGGCGCGTCAGGGGCAGAGTGATATGAAGCGCGGCCGTTGCAAGGTTAATAGAAGTGAGAGGGGGAATATTTTATTGTTTGTCTTCCAGTGCTGACGATTCACGAGCGTGTGCAACTGTCACCGATCAACTGCTATGGTATAAATGTCGAGCGGAAATCACATGGATTCGTGAATATGCATTATACAGACGATCATCTTCAAATGTGGTACCTATTTGTAGCAAATAATATGCAATCAACTTAGGGATCCTGTAATACACTTCAATGAGTAAAAGAAAAATTCAGTCAAAGCATTTAGTAAGGATTTGTGATTGTGTCTCATACTGCAGTTACTATTAGTAGTTACTTTGTGGAGGTTACCGGTTAATAGTAAGAATGGTAGGGGAAGGTGATAAAGTGACCAGGCCAGGAATACATATTTTTTGCCCACAGCGTTGCTGCCTGCCAGGAAGTGTTCAAACTAATTCTAATAAACATCGCCATTGTTGTCAGTGACACAGACAGACGAAGCTTGTTCAGTTACTTTTTAGTAAAAACGATTTTATTTTTTAGTTGCCTGATATAAGTCATTTATATTATTCTCGCTACCTCACTTTTATGGCGAGTATAATTTGTCAACATATCAATAATTAAATGACGCCTTTTCGCTTGCACATGTAGTTCTTTGCCATTTATTTCAATTTGACAGGGCCTTCTGTGGATCACTCTTGGGACATGGCGTCCTATTGGGAAAAGGAGGCACAGTACACATCGAGAAGAGGCCAAGGCGTTCACCCCAATAAAAGTTGGTTACTTTCAAAAAAAAAGGAAACAATAGCGTGGATAAAACTGACTTCTAAAACCATTTCATATACAAAGATATCTTCTGCCTTCTTACCCATTTTTGCCAATTTTGAATTAATTATGTTATATTACTTAAAATCGTCTCTGTTCTATTATTTTCGGTCCAATACAATACGCCGATTGTAAACTGTCTGCTGCAAACAGACGCTCGGTATTCGTGCAGACACTAGGGTGTGAAGATGCTTAGAGAATGTACCCGGAATGAGAAAAAAAAAACATGAGATCCTATTGCGATGGCACTGGCCACAGTACCCGCTTAGGTAAGGAAATTGGTCACTACGTAAACCTTGAGAAAAACGCATATAATTCAAAAATATTTTCTTTTTTATATTTGGTGCGATGCCTTACAATATGTAGATTGAAAATGTGAGAGTGGTAAGCTTCATTCAGTAACCATGGTTTGGTGAAAACTGAATATCTCTTTGAGTGACCACTTCACACTCCCCCTCCCCCTTTCTTATGCGGCCTGACGTGTCGCCCTAAAACGCCAGTATTGGCTCTTAAGCAAAAAGGTTTGACGACAACTGAATTAGAACGTCGCTCCACACCCCAGCGGCCAACAATGAAGCCTATGTTCTCTGGTTTCGGTTCTTGGGGAAGAACTTGCTACCATTCAGCCACGTTATTGATAGTGATGCCAGCAGAGCTCAAGCTGTCAAAAGCGAAGGGTGGATACGCGCCATACTGATGTCCACTGGGTGTCCAGATACTTTTGATCAGATAGTGTATGATCAGCATTTAATCACTATTATCCATAACAGCGAAAGACGACTGAGTTACAACACTGTTCCCGTTTATCTAATTGGTTGCTTAATGGCAACACATTAAGCGCGAGTGTGCACTTCGCGAAATTGATTTGACTCAATTTTATCGCTGCAAAACAAATACCGAGACAGAATACAATGCAATCTCTGACATACCCTCTAGTTGCTGTGATAATAAGCGCTATTGTTTCAAACTTTTCTCGTCGACCACTGCAAAAATGGTATAATACTGGTTACCGATCTGCGACTTCTTTACAAATACGGTGGATGTAGATTGTAAGTCATCGTGCAGCCGTGTGTGTGTGTGTGTACTGTAATGAACCATGTTGACAGTTTTAATGTCCGTAAATCCAGGCATTTTTAATTCTACAAATTATGCCATTCAAGTAAGCTCTAGTGATCTCCATGTCCCGAGTCACGGATTCAATGTGTCGATACAGCAGTTTATCCCTAACGAGTTTAGTAGAGTCGTGAAAGGTGAGTACGCTCATCGCGTCAGACAAAGACAACAAGTTTTTAGTCTCGGTCCCGTAGCGTTTTTGTCAGAAATTTCGGACCAAATAATTTGCAGACTTAACAGCTTTGTTATCCTTCATCAAACTGACGAACTTTGCAAGAAACACAAATGCTTTTTTTCTCTTGCCACATTTTGTACTGATCGTACGCTACGCACAAGCATGCGCTCCTTAACTATTTAGTCGAATGTTTCAGCCTGAGCTTTTTGATTTCCCATTTAACAGCCCCTCCATAAATTTTCTGTATCCTCACCATTTCTTTCTGCAATCGAAAACTGCCTCCTCGGTTACGTTCCATTTTTACTTTTTCTTTGAGTAAAACGTCCCTTCCAAGACGTGATGTGTGCCCTTTTTAAGACTAAAGTACTTTCAATCAAACACCCGGTGCTTTTTAACTTTGCCATCATATGTGCAAACAGACCGCTGTAACATGCTTAAGACACTAAAACTAGACTCAGTTTTCGGTATGCGGAATGTTATTTATCGCTCATCTCTTAGTAACAGCCTCACGTCTAACGCATTCTCAAATGTATGCTGAAAGCTCAGTCGCCTGAAAACAAATCTGCAAGAAATATATTCCCACGAGAAAACTTGGTATTTAGTTTTGGAGCACATATTAATGAGCAAACTGGTGACAACAATACAACGGGCGGCTCGTGAAAAAATTGAGCATGTAAACGGGAAAAGTGGCAATCACCGGTACGAATGCGAATATTCATTCCCGTTGCAACGTGTCCTCTGTATAATTTCCGTAAATTAGGAATTTATTAACCAAACTGCTTTATGAAGGCGACCCTACACAGGAACGCGTCACAAATCAGCTCTTCAAAAATTTCCTTCAATAAATGTTTATCTGCACGATTTGAACGCTACCAATTTAGGGGAAGGTAAACGAAATAAAAGGATGTAGAGCATAAATGGTACGTATGTATTCGTAATATCCTGTTGCCTACATTTCACAAAGGTACTCATATTCAGTGGCAGCAGTAGTTAATTGTAGTTAGTAAAAACGTCAAGACCTATAAATTGGAATTACTAAATTGAAATACCGTAAAACTGATTGAAATGATTATAACATTAAAGTTCACATCTGTATTATCTTCTCTCTCCCACCCCTAGTTTTCTGTAAATGAAATTAACCCTGACTGACATGAATCTATACAAGAGATCAATCTCAGAAGATGAAATGAAAGAAAGCGCAGACGTGACTTGTAGGACAACAAACCGCAAGAAACAATACCACCATTGTTCACTTTTTAACTCTTCACTCTCACATTACATGCACATTGCAACATGTAGCAACGTGGCTTTGTCTAGTTGCAGATACATATCACGAGGTCATTACTTTGAAAAATATTAACCATAAAACGTATCTGTCGATAGACGGCAATACTTTTCTTAGTAATGTTCATATTTCCGTCCAAATTGTGCCAAAAGACTCAGAAAACTTTGAAACGAAGCGCGACAAAACTTAAAAGTGAGTTATCTCTCAAGACTTCTATTTCGATACCCTTACCCATGAGGAAAGTTTTTATATATTTTGAACATATTAATACAGCTGGTTGCAGCTTCCTAGCAATGCTCATACGGGTTAACAAAAATGCAAGTTTTTTGGAAAAAACATCCTACAATGTATACTTAGCATATGCACACTTAATTTCAATCTCCCCCCCCCCCCACACACACACACACTTTCTGAAATAGAGGCCTTTTTGACTGCACAATGGTTAAATGGTAAGATGTCAAATGAAATTCTACATTACTAATAGTTATCCTAATAATAGTTGCCACCGATTTGCCAGCAACTGACTCCATCCAGTCACAAGATTTAATTTGGAGAAGACTTCAACAACGACATAATACTGAAATGTACGCCCTTACTTTCTTAATATGTTGCCTCTAAGTTAATACATTTTCATACCGCCTAAACTTGTTTTCATCCGAAAACTCGCATCATAAAATGATGGATTCAACTCAAAATCGTTGTTGTAATTTTTGAGGTGGATCTATCTTCTTAGTATCAGCTTCGTTAATTTTGCTAAAACGCACAGAGCACGAAAACTCCCACCCACAAAAGGCCAGAATGAGTACGGAAGATACGGAGTAAAATTTTATGCAATCTAAAATTGTGTTCGTTCGGAACTACGTGTTATCACACACTAAACACGTTTGATATTACCTAATCGAATTCACGATCCAAATTATATACGGATAATCTGATGATTTTGCGCGAAAAAAAGTTTCAATAGCACTCGTTTTCTGTGCCGTACGGAACATTGTCTCCCGTAAATGTACAAACAATTTCAATGCCACGTTTAATACGTCACCTCTTCTACAGCACGCACGAAAACCTACGCCTCCAATCATTTCTTTCTTCTCACATATAAACAAAGTTATGTAGGTTATAGTCAACTCGTGCCAACGAAAATTAAAAACTTACTTCTCTAACACAGCTTAAGAAATTATGTGCAATGTTATGCCCGTAACAAACCTATTCTCCACAAGAAATATTGTTATATCTAACGCAGGGGACGGAAACTGGTTACACATGACTTTACAGCTTTCTCATTTGATACACTTATCAGCGCAATGTCTGCTAAAATGCGTTGCTCAACGTCTACAGACTCGTACCACACCTCACTGGAACACTGATCTCTTTAGTTTAACCTTTCCTTGTCGTCCCACCTCCAGCAATCGCCTAGCTCACACTGAGCTTACCGCTGTTATTTTACACGCCACTCGTAATTGTTCGTACATTCTCTTTCAAATCGATGTCGTTGCAGTGTTCACAAGAGACGAGCGAGTCTATTACATTTGTGTCGAGCATACGTAAATATATCTGACAGTCGTGGGTACATAGTCTGCCGCAGAGCTGCTTTTGTCGCAGTGAATAATATCATTATTTTTACTGAGACCATAAGCGGCAACATATTCACAATTCCAACACGTCTGTTGTGTGATGGTGATACACTGATAATTCCACGACTATACGTCGCACTACTTCTCTTGGCTCAAGTATAAGTTTACAAGCTGACAAGCTGAATGTATTCATCCGCTAACCTCAGAACGCGTTTCGAGGGCAGGCAAATGATGTAGAATGCAGAGACCGTACCTTAATTGCTCGTAGCTGTGTAGACCCAGTGATTCGTTTTTAAAAGCATGGAGCAAACTAAACCGCTGCCGCAGAAGCTATTCATTTCTACTGTTTTGGAAAATAAGGATGAATTAGAGGAGGTAAAAATAATTGCATGTTTTATTCATGTTAGAATGTACAAGGCGGCCATAATGGATTGCTGGTTTTACTTCCTTCAACTGTCGTTTGATGGCGCTAGTATTGCTTTGCGAGGGCTATTTGAATACCTGTGAATGAAATCCCATAAATGAAAATAAGTGTTTGTGCATCTGGTGTGTTACTGCTACATGGTGAAATGTTGTGCTTATTGATAAGAATATAAATTTTGAGTTGAAACAATATAACTTATAGATTTGAAATTCTTCTGTATGTGTGTTAGTATAATACTCACTTTGGAAGGCCTTCTGAAAATTTACATTTATGTGTGGCGACTGAATGAGAAAAATAAACAGCCAATAACCACAGAGTACGTGAAATCAATTTATAAAACTTGTGTCATATGGCTGTTTTAATAAGTGTTGTTATTGTGGATAGTAGAAGTGATGGAATGCGTGTGACACCTTCATTGATATGTAGCTTTAAAGTGTACACACTCCAGTGAACACTCTGAAACTTGAACGGTAAATGCTTTTTAGTGTTTGCCTCTATAATATTGATTTTCTTCTTGTTCTGAGCTTAAGAAGCTGAGAATTTTAGCTGCCACTAAATGGAGTAAGCTTCATTGAATTAACCAGTATCAGACACATCCATGTAAGACTCAAAATAGTGCAGGATATAGACCACATCAATTTAGTAGTGGATAGGTTTCAATGTAAAGCTACGTAAACAAAGTTTTCCAAGATGTGTATTATGTTGAAGTCGTCATTTCCAATTGCAAATCCCATTGCTTTACTGCTATTAGAATAAAAGAAATTGCTTTTCTTTCTTGTTAGTGATGCAAAACTATATTCTAGTACAATAATAGAAATGGTTGATAATATGTGATGACATTTTATGTTTTTACATAAATGAGAGTTAACTTTATATCCACCTGTTATGTTATGCAGCATAATTGATGCAACAAACATTGTTACCAGTACTTTGAGTTTGATTTTGAGTTGTCAGTAGATTTCATGCCCCTCTATTAAAGTAGTTATGTGCACATTCTCAGTATGTTCCTTTTATTTCCAGAAATATGAGAAGTGCTATACATCACTGCAGTCACTGGTGTCTGGTCTTTCTGAGAAGGAGGCACAAAATGCACTTAATGCAGCTGTTTGCAAGGATAAAGTACATGAAGAGCTTTCTTTGGGCCTGCTGTATGCAATACTAACAGAACCTGAACGGGCACCTCGGTGGTATCGTGATCTTACTTTAGTTAGCCGCGATGGACTGGCACATGTGCTTGCTAGTCTCACTCATCTTGTTATGGAACGATACCTCAGACTTACTGATAGAGCACGTTCCCAACTTTTGTGGCTTGTTCGAGAAATGATCCGTGCTTCTGTTGCTAATGTGGACTCACTTTGTTGGAGCTTGCAGAGGCATGCTGCAGGAGGAGATGTCTCGCCTCGTAACCTTGTTCTTGTTGAAGCTCTGCTTGATCTCTACACTGAAAACAGGTACTGCGAGCTACTATTTTAATGACCATATTGATTACTATTGTATTATAGAAAAGTTAAAAATATAATGATAAAATTAAAATTCATAACCAAATAAGAGGCATATCACAATGATTACAGTAAAGTTAGTTCTAAACACAACCTCTTTTAGTACTTATATAACTTTTGTTTTAAAATATGGTGAAGTAACAGCAGAAGAGTGGTTTTGTTTAAAGAGCATTTTTATCAGATGTTTGGTCTCCATATTGAACCAGTGTAGATTTTGAGCTTTTATTTCAGCATTGTGTGTTAGTATAGTGCACTTTATTTTGTTTATATCACAAGTAATTATTTGTCACTGTTTTCAAATTGTAAGTAGAACCTGTCAGATTTTTTTATTTGTTGTCTGGTGTGATGTGGCAAAAAATATTTTTGCTCTTTAGATGATTATTACCATTTTGTCTAGTATCACTTTGTGACTATATGCCTGCAATAGAGTTTTCCTCGTTTATGTACCCCATGTCATAAAATCTGCTTATGAGATACCAGTATCATTTTTGCCTCTTGCATTTTTTTATATGGGAACTCCTACATATCATATATTTTCTGTTTCTTCTGAAGTTATAAATGTTCTGTTGCCAGTATGTTAGTTCCAAATACCTTATGGCTTTTGTGAATATTTACGATTGCAGGTTGTGATATGAGTAGGATCTGAAGTAATTATTCAGAAGTAGAAATGAAACTCATTTAGAAGAGTCTTGATTCTGGATCTGAAATTTATAGATTAGGCCTAGGATATGTGAGAGGAAAAGTTGTCTATTTTGTAAGAAATATATTTTGCTTGTAGCATGCAAAAGCCATGTACTTTGTGAGGCTGTAGAACCCAGTCTGCAATGCTGACTGCTTCCACAATACGTATCATTTTGCATTAGGCATATACAAATCTATTGAACTGACAGTGTGTGTGTACTAAAACAAGTTTTCTACTTGCCTGTGAATGCAACTCTGTCACACATGTGCATTCCCTTTATTTACTTGCACTTTCCAAGCATTAAGGCAAGCCTTCAGGGTGCTATAATTAATCAAGATGTTAGCAAACACAAACAAATACATGTTGGCAGTGTGCTTTAGTTGACTGATGAGCATCTGGTATGAAAGAATTGAGAACTATTCTTTGGTTGCGTTCCATACTTGAGAATAGCAGCTCTGAAGTACATTATCATGGGAAAAATCAAAGAGAAATAATAGATTGTGGTTGTTAAAATTTTTAAAACATAATTCAGGAATTTTGGTAAACATTTTTGGAATACAGTGATCAATAGATTATTATATTTTGATTTAAGTTCAGTCTTGATCACACCATTTATGTCTCAATGACATCTCCTCAGCTGCTATGAAGTCAACTGATCAGTTGACTTTGTAGCAGCTGAGGAGAGCACCGGTTACCTATGTCATTAAGACATAAATGGTGTGATCAAGACTGAACTTTAGTCAAAATATAATAATTCAGGAAATTGATGCACCAGTGATGGAACATCGAATCTGGCAGTTATGTTTATTTTTATTGTTGTTGGACTAGCACATTACTTTGCTGATATTTATATTTCAGTACTATTTGTTTCCTGGAAAATTCCAATAAACTGTGAAATCTGATAGCTTCTTAGAGGTGTTAACTTTTCCCCAGATGTGGAAGTATTGGTTATTGTGTAATATGAAGAATGCTTTAAATTTTGTGATTTATTGCACTACTTAGTAATTCACATTCACAATAATTTGTCATTGATGAGGAGCTTAGTGTAGTCGGCTTCATCAGTAGGAGATAATAGCTCACTGTAAAGTGTAAATTACCACCTTGTACCTGCGCATAAATTTTAACCAGTTGTATACTTTGGTTTTTTGTTTATTTATTCATTATTCATTGTCATATAACTTATACTGTACACTCTGCAACAGTTATTGTGTTTTGTAGGGCATATACTATCGTAAGCAAATGCAGCTATGAATAAATTGTAAGTTAGAGTATATACACAATTTATTAGGCTAAAAGATTGTGTTGGCTTTGTACCTCGTTGCTTATTTTCTTGTATGTTATTTATCAGCTGCAGCTTATTATGTAAACCATTTTGATTTCATGTTGCACCTGAAAAGCAAAAAGATTTTTTCCTTGTTGTAAAAATGAATACCAAAGATAGTAATGTCAAACCACTAAGGAATGTTTAACCATTACCCTTGTCATTTACATCTAGTTTAGACATCATTGGCACCACAGTATGGGAGGTAATGATTTTCATCCTAAGATTGTAAAGATGATGTCTGAATAATGTCCTTTATGCATGTTGCCTTAAATCTGTAGTTCATTTTCTTTCAGCTGTGTTCATTGCAAGAGATACATTCTCTTGTTTAATAATCAAAAGGGGAAAAAATATTGTAATAATAATAAATCGTATGCTTTGCAGTAACTTAAAAACATTGTGGTCAGTTGAAATATACTGAGAAATTCGTATTCAATTCTCATTAAGGCAACACTTTGCAGTCTTATTCTGTTGGTAATTCTTAAAATAAATTTTTGTGTCTCTGTCCGGTTAATTAATATTCTATATTTTCATTCCCTAGGGCATGGCTGGATAAGTTTCCGCTGCTCACTGCTGCTGCTGCTTACACATTTTTGCGCCTTATAGAGGACCATTTCTCACCATCACTGGCTGCCCTGCGGCAGCGTGAAGTTACTTTCGTTGTGACATTGTTACGAGAGCGTTTCTCGGATTGCCTGGCCATTGGCCGTGATCTTGTACGATTGCTTCAAAACGTTGCACGAATTCCAGAAGTTGAGCAATTGTGGAAGGATATTTTGCTGAACCCACGCTCTTTGTGCCCAACATTCACAGGTCTGTAGAACAGCTTTTCCTTTCTTCTTGTCCGAAATAAGATAAAAATTAAATATTCCCACAGCCACTTTAATTCCTCTCTTCAATAAATTCCTGTTTAATAGTTTAACACACAGTCAGGTGGTGCAGTGGTTAGCACACTGGACCTGCATTTGGGAGGACGACTGTTCAAACCCATGTCTGGCCATCCTGATTTAGGTTCTCCATGATTTCCCTAAATCGCTTCAAGTAAATGCCTGGATGGTTCCTTTGAAACAGCAAGGCCGACTTCCTTCCTAATTCTTCCTTACTCCTGTTGTACTAATAACCTTGCTGTTTGGTCCCTCCCCCCCAAATCAACCGACCAATGGTTTAACAGCAGAGGCTGTTTGCTTAAAAATATTTTAATGTGTTGGTAATGTTCAGAACCAGAAGCAACCATGTAGATGTTTGTCCTGTTCAATTAAATGTATTTTACCAGCCCCCCCCCCCTCACACACACACTCGTATATGATTTAACAGCTGAAATTATAAAGTGTTAGCCAGATATAAAGCATGCTTTTATCTGCAGTGTAATCTTTTCTAAAGGACAGAAAAATGTGTAAATACTACTCAAGAAGATGTATTAGATTACATCTAGAAATTAGTAAGTTCAGTGCTAGTTTCTTAATATAAGAATAATAAAAAGGGGCTTATACATACTTTTGTTGAGCCCAGCGTCAGAGAATCAAAGAGTTAACATGTACTTGGTCTCGTCTTGCTAATATGGTCACCTATTCGTTACACAAAAAAACTTCAACTGAGACACAATTATTCACCAGTATGTCTCATAACATTTTGGTGAAAATGTGGAAAACTCTGCACACAACACAAATGTGAAATTGGCAGTGTTGCAGTAATAAAATATTTGGGTCGTGGTTGGAAAGATATTTTCAAATGTGTAAACAAAACTGGAGGAAAAAATGATTCACTGAACTCCATAAACTCATTCACCTTTTTGTTATGGAAAAACACTTTTCAATTATATATCTGTACTAAACATGCCTTTCTAAAGGGTATGGGAACACAACATGAGATGGGAGTCTACTGAATTTATTTTTGTTCTATAGGTATCACAGTTATGGTGATTGTGTTTGAAAAGGATCTTCAGTATGAAGTTGGATAAAAAGAAAAGAAAATTAGAACAAATTTTGTAGTTACTAAGCAGTACATTGTGGTATAATGATACATTCGGTTCATTTGCCATATGGCGTTTATCTCCCTTTATAAAGTTACCTATAGAAGACAAATATGTATCAGTTTGTCACAATCATTTGTGAAAGACCAAATGAGTTCTCAGGTAATGTGATGATGATGTCAGCTCTGATGTGGATATAGTACCTATATGATCTGATAAAAAGGAATCCCCAATTAATCGCACAAATTTCAGAAAAATGTTTAGTGGGATTCATTAACAGTCATATTTAACAGTTTGCTTTTACAACATTTTAGACTAATGAAACTTCCATTTTAAAATTAATTATATTTGTCATGATATGTGATCTCACGAAAGAGATATGTTTTGTGTGTTGCTTTGTTGTGCCAGAGTAAAAGACAGTTAATATTCAGTTTTCATATGTGTGTTGCTTATACACAAATTTGTGAGTAATTATTGGATTTTTTGGGCAGGTGTCCTTCAGCTGCTACAGTCCAGGACTTCAAGGAGGTTTTTACAGTCTCGTCTTACACCTGATATGGAGAGAAAGCTGGTCTTCCTCACTTCACAAGTTAGATTTGGTTATCACAAACGGTATCAAGAATGGTTTCAAAGGCAGGTGAGTCTTGTTTATAGACAGTTTTCTGAATTAGGTAGATGTCTTTCTTCCTGACACAGTTTATAAGTTCTCTATACATTGTGTCTAATTTGTTAATGTCTATCCTTTTACACAGTATTTTTCTTGACAAGTTTTGTCTTTAATTTTTGACTATTGTGATCAGATAGACTATTTATTGTCTCCAGAATCAGAGATAAAATATTGTGTGTGTGTGTGTGTGTGTGTGTGTGTGTGTGTGTGTCGGGGGGGGGGGGGGGGGATAACATTACTTATCCTGCAAGTTTCATTGTTAGTTGTTCTTCAGCTCCCATAAAGAACTGTCTACAGCGAAAGAAGAGAAATCCATGTAAAAACTCTCACATGTTTTTATACTCCACAAGCCATCTTCTGATGTTAGTAGCGAAGGTAATTTGTGTAGAACTGCCCCTCCCTCTTTCCTGTTCTAGTTGTGAATGTTCCATGGGAAGAATTATTGTTTGCAAACCTCCAAGTGGGCTGGAATCCCTCCAATTTTACCTTCGTGGTTTTTATTTTTATTATTATTTTTAGATATACATTGGAAGAAGCAATTATTGGTCAACACTTTTAAGAAGTTATGCTCTTGGAGTTGTAATAGTAAACTGGATTGTGATGCCTCTCGAATGAAGTTGTATCTGAGCTTAACAAGAACTAATGTACTGCCATTGTTTTCAGTGAGCTAGTTAAAGACCTTGTGTGGATCATAAAATTTACTCTGAAAACTTATGTATTGAGGAATTAATGGCTTCCTTCTGAGGTAGGCAAAGCCATATCACCTACAATGGGTCACAATAGCAGTTTTAAGTCTTACTCGCTCAGAACCATCCTTCTGTAAATAGATATTATTAACTGTTACTTACTAAATGAAAAACTTTGTATGAAATTTCATGTTCTCCAGGTATATAATAAACAAAAATGGATTCAGCTCATTGATGAGTGGATGAATATATTCAGTTCAGCTTATTTTGCATTTTGAAATGTCTTCTATTGTGTTGACTGGCAAACAAGTAGTTGACGTGTTTTCACTCCTTATTGTCACATGGATTTATCTTCTGGAAAGTGTGGCTAAAAGCAATGAAATATTTAACTGAATTTTCTGTTGGTGCGTGGCAGAACATGATGATGATATCAAAAGGGGAAAAAACTTCCTAATGTTCTGCAAAATTTTATTTATTTAGTCACAAACCGGCTTTCAGCTTCTCAGGCCATGTTCAGGTGACAGGTACATCTCACAAACACAGATAAACAAGATATGCAATGGACAAAGGTATCATTTGTGAAGAAAATAGCAAAGTCAGCATAGCAATGCAACAGTTCCAAATCAGTAACCACTTGAGACTGGAAACAAAGTCATCTTGACTGTGCAGTGGTGCAATGCAAACAGCTACAAAGTACAACAAGAAATGACGCATGCCACGAGTGCAGGCCACAGGCTCTGACAACATGTCTGCATCTCTTCTTGGAAGGGAATTCTGAACAGTGTCAGATACAGTGGGGCAATGCTGGAATCTCCCCCAATGGTTTGAGTGGCATGACCCCCACAGACAGAGTGAGACGTGACACCAACTGCATGGATTGAGGCCAGTGCAGCTCATGTTGGCCCATAGGGAAGTGGAAGTTGCTTGTTTGACAGGGTGGTGCCAATGGGTCGGTCTCATCAGCACCTCGTCCCTAGAACACGCACTATCCTGTGATCATTTGGAGTGGGCGGCACCTGCCCGCTGTAGGGACAGGAACCACACACCCGATAGGGTGGGAGGGAGGTGATCCATATCAATTCACTCCCATCACTTGTCAGTATCTATTTCTCATTGATGCCTTGCACTGGGTCAGAGGGTAGAGGGGAAAGATGCAGACCCAGAGGCTGGTGCGGTTTTAGGTTGAGTCCAGTGGTGCTGCCACATCAGTGCCTGAGGACGATTTGGGATTGGCACATAACACTGTAGGCGGAGTTGATTGTGGTGACAGACTAGCTGCCACTGGCTGACCCCACCTTGAACAACTGTTGCTGCACTGCCAGATGAAAGTGGTAGGTGCTTGTGCAAAATCTTGGCTGGACTATGTCCATTGACAGGCATGGCCTGTACGTGGCCAGGAAGCTGCTGACTGCATTCCGTGAGTTCACTGATTTCAAAATGTTTACACCTCTGTGACTTGTGTCATGACCAGCAGCTTGGATTCCAAACTGGATGCTGGGTGAAACAAGGGCAGTGGTAGTACGTTCAGTACCATTATATCTACAAAAATCCCCGACTGCTGAAACTGTGATTGTGGGCTGTCAGAAACCAATGTAGCTAGGGCTCCTTCTATATATGGTAGATAAAGGCCAGGCCACAGTCCTGGAGGAAGCTGTAGACTGCCACACTATATATGCAATATTTTAAAATGCGTCAGTGAACAACACCAATTCTGCTTCCTGGAGAGGGATGGTAAATGGCAATATCTACATGTTCTCTTTGCTATATGTGGTCAGGGTGGCACCATGAGTTAAACTGCTGTGCTGCGGCCAATTGGCTGTACACAGAGGTGTAGCAGTTTCAGATGGAATGTTCAGTGGCAGCACCAATTCCTGGCCGGTACATGTGATGCTGCACTATTGCTTTCATTTGGCACATTCTTCAGTGTACAGTGTGGTGGAGTTTCAATACGCAGGGGTGGAGTACAGGAGGGACAACAGCCCAAGATTCTGTATTGTCTGTGGCTAACAGAATGAACCTGTCTGTAACATTAAGTCTGTCTCTGAGGGAAAAGTAACTGCACCATTCTGGGTCCGTGTCTTTAAGCAAATGTTCAGACCAGCCCTGCTGCTCTGTGGATCATACCCTGTGAAGGAGCACGTCCCAGCTTGTCTCTGCCGCCCGTTGCCCACCTTAATAAGGAAGTCATCAAGGTTGTGCTGTTGCTTTGTGTCCAATGCAAAACACAGCATTTCATGTCTGTCAAAATTGGTGTAAGAACCACATGGCAAACGAGACAAAACATCAGCGTTAGAGGGCTAGGTGTCATAAGTGTAGTTACTAAGAAACAACACCCACTGCTGCAACCATTTTGTTTGGAGTTTAGCTTGGGGCCCAAATGATGACAGGAGAGGCTTGTGGTTCATAATCATTGCAACTTCGTAACATAGAGGTAGACAGGGAATTTCTGGACACCATAGATGATGACCACACCTCTTTTTCAACTGCGAATAATTTCACTTTAATGAGTTCAATGTCTCAGAAGCAAATTGGAAAGGCTGTTCTGTGCTGCAGGCAAATTTATGTGACAGGACAGCTCCAGCACCACAATCAAACGCATCCTTGGCCAGTGTTAACCATTCACCCAGTTGGAACATCACCAATCAAGGGACCAACCTGAGGCACTTTCCGACTCGCACGAACGCCCGTTGACACGCCTCTGACCATATAAACAAACTACCTTTTTTTACGTAACTGGAGTAAGTGGGTGAGAAATATGAGCAGCACTTGGAATGAGTTTAGCATAATAATTGATTTTACCCAGAAAGGATTGCAGTTCTTAAAAATTCTAAGGCACCAATAAATTAATAAAGGCAGTCTTGTGTGAATGTAAGCCTGTCTTTCTTAAAATGTGGCCCAAATACTTTAGTGTCAGCTGGAAGAAACTACTCTTGGTGAGACAACAACATCGGTCATTGGCTTGCAGTCATAAATTTTGCAAGTGCTGCTCCCTTATGGCCCCCATATTTAACAAATCTCCAAATAGTTGACACAGTTAGGGATACCCTGGATGAGTTGTTCTAGATACTTCTAAAAAATTGCTGGAGTGCTAGTGATCCCAAAAGACAATCTGTTATATGTGCTAAATGGCTTATTAATCACCAGAATCTGTTTTGTAGGCTAATCAATAGGTAACTGAAAATGTGTGTCAGTGAGCTTAACTTCTGGAAAATAATGGGTACAAATGAACGTTTGCTTGTGCGTTAAAGTTAAGCTTAAAAACACCACAGATACGAAGTAACCCATGAAGCTTTTGTACAATAACCATAGGCATTGCCCATTGATTAGATGACACTGGAAAGAGAACACGCATATTCTGTCTAGTCATGCCTTAACTTGTTTGCTCATGATAAACTGTATCAGATGAGCTTTAGAGAATTTAGTCACAGCCAAATGCTACAACAACATGTGTGCCTAAAAATTCGTAGCACAACCTAAGGTAGGTTCAAACAACTGTTTGAGATGTCCACACAACACATCCAGTTCCAAATTGAATTGCATTAACAATTAGATTCGCCTGATCTTGAATTTGGAACCCGAAAAGCGGGAAAGTATTGAGACCAAAAAGTTAGTACTTGTCCAAGAATTAAGTGCAGGCAAGGTTAGTTCTGAACTATGTTTCTGTATTTAGCCTGCACCCCATAGTGGAACTGAACGGCCGTTGTACATCTGCACTTTGCACTACGTTGCATGCAGTGTCACGGAGCCAATGCACCAGTAAATATCCCCATTAATTATGGAGGTGGTTGTGCTGGTGTCCAGCTGGAAGTGTACCATTACCCTGTCGTTTGATCTGCTGTTGTCCCTGGCAGTGGCAGGATAGCATGCTAGCAGCTGAAATCGACACTCACCAACCCGGGCAGTGATGCTAGTGATGATGAGAGCCGCACTCGGGACATGATTTGCCATCACAACTTGTGCTAGGGTTCTCATTCAACGACTGGAGAAAAATTTTTCAGGAGCCACAGCTCACTTTGTGACATGCCAACAGTGGATGAAGCACTCCTGTCTTTGCATATCATCAATGTGGAGGGTGAGGAAGCAGTAACTACTAAATCCCATGGCGCCAGACTGCCAGACACATGAGAGCTTGATGAATCAGATGATGACGTTGACTGAGAGCCAACAGACGAACAGTGAGCACAACGGCAACTAACTACTGAATCCTGTGTTATCAGACGCACAAGAACTCGTTAAATCAGATGATGACTGTGATTGGGAGCCATCACTTGATCGAAGAGTATGATGACAAGTAATACTGCTACCGACATTGAAACCAGATGAATCATCAAACAGAGCTTGTTCCGAGGCAGTCACTTCTTATGCCTTAGCAAATTTTCTAAAGCCTTTGTACTAACTGCAAGATCTGGAGCCAGGCAGATTTAATGTCTCAAATTAAAGAATCTGCATAAAACATACATTTTTGACAGGCAATGCTGCGTAGGATTGTTTACTTTGCTTAACACGCTGATTGAACTTGAGGCTAGCTGCAACGATGTGTGTTTGATGACTGTAATATTCAGTCTGCTAACTTTAGAAAACTTCAAACTACTAGGATGCACTTAATTTTTGCACCACTTCACACAGTTTACTACTAGATGACAGAAACAGTGCACAATGGTGTTCAGGATCATCAGTTTGACTTGCCTTGCTGTCTAGTTCGAAGTGTCATAAATAGACATTCTAACTCTTGCTTGCCTCATTGAAAGAAGCGAATGGCAGAAGGGGAAGGCTTAAAAACAGCAGCTGTTGGCTTAGCATCCATGGTTCACTAAACGAAACAGCACAGTGGGAAAGTTCTTGGTCATCAGTTTTCTATCCTGCTTGGTGTAGATAGGAACTATTCGTCACTTGCTGGGGGGGCTACAACAAACCACAGGGAAATGAACACTAATTCCTGTAAGTCTACATGAGTCTGAGTTCATGAAATAAATGAAGCACTAACAACTTGACATACCATTATGACAGTTCCAAATCAGTAATCACTGTAGATCAGAAACAAACTAAGTCAACTTCGCTGTGCAGTGGCACGATACAAACAACTACAAAGTGCAACAAGCAGTGACCCACAAGCCCAGGCCATAGGTTCAGCTGCAATCAGTCACCACCACGCAATGCCAAGTGAGACAAATACATCAGTGGTTGCTCTGCTTACAGGAGTGGCCCGCAGGTATCACTTGTGGCCTTAGTACCTCTGATGTGTCCACATCCGTGCTAGGTGGGAAATCCGAATCTCTGTTGGATACAAAAATGTACCTTGCACATCATGTTTATTAGTGTTTACGACATTCAGTCATCACCTGAAGCTGGCCTAAGAAATCAAAAGCTGGTTTTTAGCCAAATAAATATAATATTGTCGAGCATTAGGTAGTGTTTTTTCCTTTTTAATATGAATGAAATGTTTATTTAGCAAAATGAAGTAATCCTGATATTGTGTAAAGCAGATAAATGGACATCTTGGAAAGGTGTCTTCAAGGAACTTGGAGTTCCTAGACTCGCTACACAATGTGTTCCCTGTTAAATGGTGACTGTAGCTAATAATAAAAAGCTGCTTCAGATGGACAATTATTAACAGTTTCACAATACAAGGCACAAAAATAATATACAAGTACACTTTCTCTGCTTGTGTAGTGTTTAATGAGGGACATATGTTCTTGAGCAAAGATCTTTAACAGACTATACAAAATAAACATTTGGAAATTCTGGCAAATCCAAAATACAATTTTAAAAAATCTCATTCACTAACCACACAAATTCTCTAGTTATATAGATCCCAGGAGCAAAAATATCTGAAATATCTGTTAGTAGCTTGAAAAGTAACAATTTCCAAAATGGGTGAACATCTGTTCTCACAGCATATAGATAATTAATGTTCTTTGGTATCAGTGTTCTCCTGTAAACATTAAGCTAACCGTAAACCAGTAGCTACTTAGTAGAACAGAAGAAACATCACTTTTTTCCGTTCATGGTCACTGCTCTCCAGCTAGTTTAGTTAGGTTCATTTATAGCACATGTAAGCAGACACAATACAGCAGTTCCACAGGAGTCAGTTCCTAGTGTAGTATACAATAGTTTCTGACATATAGAGATGCTCTGGGAAGTTCTCAAAAATCTTATTGATCAACCTACTTGTTTGTAGGGTTTGTCCATTAGCAACTGAAAAATACCACTTTTTTTTTTAGACAGATGTTTAATAAAGAAACTTGAATAATAAAATAAGAAGAAAATATGTAAATAAGAGGAAATGGGAAAGAGGTTTCTTGCTCAGAGTCCAAATAATGCATACATTAAAACTGAATGTTTGATATATGAGGAATGATGTTGATAATGATTTTATAATGGGTTCTATCTTCAATGGGGCAGTAGACAGGCGAAGTAAGACACAGGGACAAAATTCACAAATAACATTTAACCAGTTTGAGCTGTAGTTATTGAGAACAGTTGCTTCCTCTTTTGTATTTAGATATTTGTTTCTGGTGTTGTTTTCAAAGTTATCGTCATTCACACACTTTAGTTTCTTGTCTTTCGTTAAATGGTTTCCATTTCATTTATACCTGTCTGCCACAAAAATGGAGGAACAGGAGAGCAAGGCTGATGAATGAGGTTTATTATTGAGGTTATTGATTAAAAATCATAGAAATTAATAGAACTGTAAACACTACAAATTATTTTCGTTCCATTCTTTATTGGTGATACCTAAATTAGCAGGTTCTGTTTTTAAGGCAAGGAGAAGAATACTGTGGCTCGTTGGACTTATCTTCATAAATTTTTGTTTCAGTACCTGGCAACACCTGAATCACAGTCTCTACGCTGTGACCTAATTCGATTTATTGTTGGTGTTATTCATCCGACAAATGAATTGCTGTGTTCTGATATCATACCACGATGGGCTGTCATTGGTTGGCTACTTACAACATGCACATCTGTTGTGACTGCTTCTAATACGAAATTGGCATTATTCTATGACTGGTTGTTCTTTGATTCAGACAAGGACAATATAATGAATATAGGTATGTCTGTTTCAGTGTGTGACCAAAATTAGATAAGCTGTGAATAACTGACGTGTGCCTGAACATCCGTATATGTTTCACACTGTCCACGTGCTTCTTTTTGTGACATTCATTTCTGAATTATATTACTTGTCAAATAATGTGGTTATTTTTTAATTTGTATTTATTTTTGTTGTAGTAGTTGTTCAGTATTTAACTTTTTTCTCCTTGAATAATTTTACAGAACTGATATACTGATCATAGAGACACCACAGTTATGTGTTAGTGTTCTATTCAAGAGCTAGATGATCTGTTTTGGAATCCAATCCACTGACCCATTCCAGAGCTTGGCTCTTTTAGCCAAGTCGCAACAACTTACGAGTGAGGCAGAGGGGGGGGGGGGGGTGACTTTCAATTAATACACAAACCTTTGTTGGTTAGTTGATTTTTTAATGTGTTGATTGTCATGACTGCAATAGTGAACACTAAAAAGGGTTTCCTGTTTGTCATGTCACTTTGTGTTCATGTTTCGATGTGTGCTTGTGTTCGTGTTCCTTCTTAATCTTTTGTATTTTTTGTGCTTTATATTGGTGTATTTGTTTGCATTTGTTGTTGTTTAGGTGACATGATTGATGCTATTGTGAATATTTTCTGTTTCTGTACATAATTGTTCAAGTTACTTGTCAGTGTCTCAATACCCATTATTCACTGCTGCTTGGAGCCTGTTACTGTATTAGATTTATTTCATCATGTATTACTGGTTTGCTATACATTCATGCTCATCTGTGAACAGTTACTTGATGAGCATAAAGTACAGGTGATTTTTGCAGTTAATGTTGTATTTCTAATCATTTAATTCTTATTATGTTGTTTGATTACACCTGTAGTTCTTTAATCTATTGTTTTTTCTCTGCAGAACCAGCAATTTTAGTAATGAACAACTCAATGCGGTCCCATCCAGCTGTAACTGCAACTCTACTTGACTTCCTGTGTAGGGTGAGTTCTTTGTTACCTCTCTTCTTGGAATTAAGTCATAATATTCCATGTTGTAAGTTTCCTTTTTTAAGGATGGACATGTACTTCTAGATAATAAATCCACAGTTTAGAGGGTAAAAGACTTGACTTGATTAATAGTAGTGTACCACAATTTACAGTGCATCTCTCTGAGGTATGAATGGGAAGGAACTGCTGGATGAAGTGTCAATATTAATGTGAAGACAATGAAAAGAAGGATAAGTGTTTAATTGCAGTAACTTAAGGAGGTCTCCCACAATACAGAATAGAAGCTGAAAGTAATAATTTAAAGAAAAGCTAAAAATTCATGCTCCAGATTAGTAAATAATAACTCATTATATTAGACAGAGAGAGAAAAAAAGTAATTTAAGTCGGAGTAGAAAAGAGCAAAAAATGCAACATGCAAAGTTAAATAAAAAATTAACAAAACTGTAAAAAAAAAAGGAAGGCCAGAAACAAATGTGGATTCCAAATGTGAGGTGCGTTTGAGGAGGGGATAAAAGTTAAGCGAAACTTGTAATCATCTTAAGACAGAAACGTGTTTGGTCACTTAAGAGGAAAAGAACACTTGTAACAAATAAACATAATGTGTTTTAATTCTCTATCTTGCTTTCCTTTTCAGAGCAAAATACCACAAGAGGGAAGATCACTAAATTATTGAACTCTTATATTTGTTAACAAATTTAATTATATTTATGATGGGAAGAGAGAGAGAGCCCTCTTCACACCACAACAGATGGAACATGTCAGCGTGCCTTGTGCAGGCTGTTGGTGTGATCTTGGAGTGCCAAATTGGCGGCCTTGATGTTATATTGCGAATACATCGTTTTGGGTGTGGATAACAGCTGCCGCTCAAGTTAACTGCCATAAGTAATGTTGTTCGATAGTCACCATTTACTATTACATTTTTCAACTATTGAGGGAAGACCACAGAACTCCGTCACTTGCCAATTTAGTGCTAGAGAAAAACTGGTGAGGAGTTGAACCATCAACCAGAACCACCACCTCACTTTAGGGTATATAAGTCATGATACCATCTGTTTATCTCCACTCTACCCACCTTTCCAGGCACAGAGATTAGTGTGGTGCAGGAACACTCCAATTGGATACTCGAAACATGAAGAACCGTCACATGAACTGATGAGTTATGTTACACATTGTTGTGTATCAGTGGTGGGGTACACATTGAAAAATACCCAAGGCAGTGTATTCTGCTTGCCAAGAGAATATTGTTGAGCAAATGGTGCTAGTATTATCTTGGACATTTACAGTGACTAAAATGGGCTACTCATATGTCTGCCATAGTCTTGCACCAGCAAATGATAGAAGACTCTACTACCTGATCATCAGCATTTGCTTGTTCACCTACAGCATTCTACAGCTGACATTACTTTCTGCAAGAAATGCATTATCCTATTGCATCCAAGTTGTTTTATAGTGGTATGAGTGTGTTGTATTACTCTCCACCACACGTTACCTCTGAGCATATCTAAGATGCCACTGAGGCATACATGCACAGCTATTACCCAGCTCAGGGCAGTCTTCATGAGTTGTGGGTGGTGATTACATATTCACATATCAGGATGTCTGTGTATCATTTCACTGTCTTGTGAAGTTTGTGAGACACCATTTGTTGTTGCTGTAATCAGGACAAAAAATGGTTATATACACTACCAGCTTGATTTGTTTAATGCGTCCTCAGAGTCTTTCATGGCAGCATAACTGGATAAAATCTTCTCGGTTTTCAAGCTGCGTCAATTCCCATAAAATTCTCAAGCTTTCAATGGCTAGCTCCATCTGCGTCAATATGAGTGAAACTACTGACTGCCAGGGCTGGCTCTATTTCCCACTTATATACCTGTGATTATGGCTGCTGGCACCAATCGGAGGGGGCTGAAACTACAAGTGTATGGAAGGGAAGTTGAGCAGCTCATAGCAGCTCCAGCCCGCCACGGGACTGAGTGATGTCAGGTGGTGCAAGGGCCAGCGCTACATTTGAAACTGCCGCTCCTGCCTCCCTGCAAGCGTAAGCATCCACTGTTGCTTCCTTTTGAAAACTCGATAATTTTATTCAAATTGATGTGGTTTGAAAACCAAGAAGATTTTATCCTGTGTTTGTGCAGTTACGAATCCAAGACTTGCCAAGCGGGAAAGCGCCGGTAGACAGGCACAATAAAATAACACACACACAAAATTTCTAGCTTTCGCAACCAACGGCTGCTTCTTCAGGAAAGAGGGAAGGAGAGGGAAAGACGAAAGGATGTGGGTTTTAAGAGAGACGGTAAGGAGTCATTCCAATCCCGGGAGCGGAAAGACTTGCCTTAGGGGGAAAAAAAGGATAGGTATATACTCGCGCGCGCGCGCGCGCCCACACACACACACACACACACACACACACACACACACACACACACACACACACACACACACATATATATATATATATATATATATATATATATATATATATATATATGACACAAGCAGACATATTTAAAGGCAAAGAGTATGGGCAGAGATGTAAGCCGAGGCGGAAGTGTGGAGGCAAAGATGATGTTGAATGACAGGTAAGGTATGAGTGGCGGCAACTTGAAATTAGCGGAGATTGAGGCCTGGTGGGTAACGAGAAGAGAGGATATATTGAAGGGCAAGTTCCCATCTCCGGAGTTCGGATAGGTTGGTGTTGGTGGGAAGTATCCAGATAACTCAGATGGTGTAACACTGTGCCAAGATGTGCTGGCCGTGCACCAAGGCATGTTTAGCCACAGGGCGATCCTCATTACCAACAAACACTGTCTGCCTGTGTCCATTCATGCAAATGGACAGTTTGTTGCTGGTCATTCCCACATAGAAAGCGTCACAGTGTAGGCAGGTCAGTTGGTAAATCACGTGGGTGCTTTCACACGTGGCTCTGCCTTTGATCGTGCACACCTTCCGGGTTACAGGACAGGAGCCCTCTGGCTCTTACCCTTGCAACCGCCCCCTGTGTAAAACCTGTCCTATGCACCCTCCCACCACCACCTACTCCAGTCCTTAAAACCCACATCCTTTCTCGAAGCAGCCGCCGGTTGCGAAAGCTCGAAATTCTGTGTGTGTGTGTGTGTGTGTGTGTGTGTGTGTGTGTGTGTGTGTGTGTTTGTGCGTTTTATTTATTGTGCCTATCTACCAGCGCTTTCCCGCTTGGTAAGTCTTGGAATCTTTATTTTCAGTTATTCTTTTGATGAAAGCTTAATTCACTGTGTGAGTGGTACAATAGTAGAATGTTGACTTAGTAATTATGGGCCACATTTTTGTCCAGTTTTATTTTTTCCCCATAACTTCATTTCTCAATATGTTATGTAACTCAGAGGCCTTATAACAATGGTAACTCCTGTCTTTTCTTTTTCAAAATTAATCTGATCTTGCTGCTTGTGGATCAGTGAAGCATATTTCTTAATAAGTACCCAATACAATTGCCACCAAATTTTTGTCATCAGAAATCCAATAAAACTCTCAAGATTTAAAGAACAAATAATTATTAATAAGAGTATGCACTGAAAATTGACAAAGGTTAGTTCAGCTGGTTTTTCTTATAGCTAGACAAAAGAGATGGATAATCAGTGCATCAGTCCAAACAACATAATCATATAGAATTTACCAAAGAATACAGTGTCTTGCAATCTGGCCTCTCAGTGTCTGCATGTTATGAATCGGTGTGATGCAACTTATTTTGTGTTGAAAACCGTTGTCTCTGAAAAGCTTTCTGGAGATATTACAGGATTCGAGAAGTAAGAACAAATCTAGCAGGAGATAGATTAGGAATATCTCTCATGTCGTGTAAGATTAAGCTTGGGAGAATTTGCCAGCACACCACTTTTTACTTATGGTGCACCTCCAAACATTGACTGACAAGATCTTCTCTTTGTGTATCATAATTGTCATGTTGTAAGTCAAATTGATGTATTCATTCTTGTGTAAATTGTATAATATAGTCATCTTTGATGTCATCCTTATTTCTCTGGCCTTAGTCAGTCACAGTCCCATGAAGAAGTGAAAGTACATCTACACCTTCTACAAGAGTGATATCACATTATACAAACACGTGTCCACTTGGGTACCATGCCATTTCAGTGATATTATATGGGTAGGGACACCACATGTATTATGCACATGTGGGTCCTCAATTGGTTGATGAGAGCATAGATTGTAATGCATTGCTAACATAAACACACAGTTATCTTTTATTCTAAGTACTTGTAAAATTAAGAAAAGAATGAATATGTATCTTTCTGGTAGCAGTTGACTGTAAACATTCCTTGTGAAGACTCATGCACAGGTTTTGAATTATCAGTCAGACTTCATGTTATAAATGATAATTTCAGAAGTCTGTAAGCCCTGGTCAACAAGGACATGAGGACAATGAATAGCACGTATAAGAAGTCACAAGTGACCACAGGAGAAGCCATTTTTATTACTTAACTATATCTGCCACTGGGCCTCAGAATGGTAGTTCTCTTGCAGATTATTGGCGACAGTGTAACAGTGTTGACGTAGCACCCCTTGGCCACAGTGGTGCTTTTAGGAAGCACAATGGCGAACAGCATCGCGCATATTTCAAAATTCAGTCAACCGACGGTGGTCGATATCACACAGACAAGATGGATTTACACATCTAATAAGTCAAATTCTCATTTACCCATGATTACTGAAAATATTTTCATCTCTAGTTTGTAAGTGTTAGGCTTATGCTGACCTGACATGCAAAACCAACTTAATGAAAGTGTATGTGAACTATTCTTGCAGGTACTGTTTGGCAATAACATCCACAACATGTACTATTGGTGTGAAATGTTCAACTGCTTCCTTGAATAATTACTCAAATCTGTCAGTCTGTAATAGTGAGTGTTGCCAGAAACTGACCTCCACCGTCATTTTGCAAAGTAGTCATAATTCTTTCTCAAATGCCACACATAGAGCCTTGTCTAGCATGGGTGTGGATGGAGCAGGCCGTCAACATAGACCCCCTCCCCCCAACCTTTACCATGCCACTTCTATCTGCCACTCAAAAAGTTAATAATCGGAGTATAATATCTCAGATGTACATTTTGGTTGCTGCACAACTCTCACCACCCTTCACCCCATATCAATCGGTTCCAGGTGGAAGACCTTAACAACACTCTCCCACGTCTCTTCCCCTTCCTATGCAGACACTAACCACTTATCTTTTGTCCATCGCTTGCCAGTCTTCCTAGGCATCTCTCTCTCTGCATATTTTGTTTGTACTTGATTTCCTTGTCACTTCCTTCAACACTACTTTCTCCTTCAGTCTCTCTTCTTGCCTCTCTTACTGTCTTTCATCATTTTTATACCAAACCGTCTCTCCATCAGTCTTGCATACCATTCCTCTCCCATCTCCTCCTACTAGGACCCTTTGTTTTGAGTAAATTTATATATTTTTCATGTGATGGTCCATTTAAAGGTAGGAAGCCTTACACTTTAGAACAAACTAGTTTGGTTTATATTTGAATATTTGATATGTTTGTCTTTTGACATAGCTATGTTGTAAATGTTACTGAAATGCTGCAGGTCACTGCCACCTACGTAACAACTCTGAAAGAAAATGTCTGCATTTTGTGTCTCTTTAGTTGATATCCATCCACATTTGGCTTGTTACTTGTGTTATTTTTACAATGTGTTTGGTTGTACATTCTATGTCCATACCTGATACAGGGTTAATTTATTAATATAATAATTAATTGAATTTCTTCCATGTGCTAGATTTTCAAGCACATTTTTCTCTTCTAGTATATAACAGACAACTTATTCAGTGAACAGAATGCAAATACATATTATTGTTAAAGGGTGCTGTGTTTGAAGAATAGTGTGTGTGTGACAAAAATTTAAAAAAAGATGAAAATAAAGAAATGTTGTCCTAATGTAAAATGCTGAAAAAAATTACTTCGTTACAAAAAAGTATTTTTTAGAGCTTTGTTTTTCATTTCAATCCTGGAAAATATTAAAGCAATACATTCATAGTCAGATAAATATAGAAAAGGCATCTATACGGGACAGTCAAATTAAAACAACACAGATGGAAAAAAAGTAAGTAAACTTCATTATTTTTATAAAGTAATAACCATAACTGTTAATATATTAACCCACTGTGTTACAAGACAGTGCCTTCATGGAAAAATGTTTATGGTTGCATACACAATCACAGTTTCACCCAGACTTGCATCTCCTCATTGTGAACAAATTGACGGCAATGTTTATCTTCAGGGCTTCAAAGTATGTGGAAATCACATGGGGAGAGATTGGGACTGTATGAAGAATGTGTAGTGGCTTTCCAGCGAAACCTCTGTAGTGTACTCGAAACAATATTGGCAACATGTAGGCTCAGCAACATGTTTTGTTGGGAAGTTCTTACACATTCTCCTATCAGCCCCAATCTCTCCCCATGCAATTTCCATATTTTTGGAGCACTGAAGAAAGACATTCATGGCCATCAGCTTGCTTTGGATGAAGAGGTGCAAACCTGGGTAGTGTTGTGGTTCCGTAGGCAACTGCAAATATTATTTCATGAACCATTCACCGTCTTGTCTCACAGCTAAATGTGTTAACAATTGTCGTTATTACTTCAGAAATAATAAATAGTTTACTCACTTTGTTTTTCAATCTCTCTCATTTTCATTTGACTGCTCCTTATACTTACCACTTGACAAGAAGCATTCAGATGAATTGTAGGTGACCACCTTTTAGGTAGGGTTTTCTACTTAAACCTTTTATAGCTGTCAGATGACTGAATCATAAGTTCTGAAGGCTAGCATTTTTGTCATCTGTTCTTGTCTCATCATCTACCTCTTTCCCTTTATTTTGAAGTTAATTTTCTTTGTTTGTGAAATATAATTTTACTAAATATTCTGTGATTACTTACAGATTGTGCCCAACTTTTATCCTGCACTGGCAGAGAAAGTGCGTGCTGGCATCTATGCATCCCTCCGTCAGATCCTAGATAAACGAGTACTGCCATCATTGTTTCCCTTGTTTGATAACCCCAAACTGGATGGAGAGCTGCGTGCTATGGTCCACGATGTCTTCAGGGAGTTCTGCCTGCCACCTTCTTCAGAAGGTATTGGCTCAGAACGTTCCTTGTACTCTGTCTCTAGGCGTGCATGGATACAGCCAGGCAAGTGGTATATCTGCTGTGTGAGATGCTCGCGTTGACAACCAAGAAGGCTTCAGGCTTCAGAATTATGCTTTTAATTTATTTATTACAATCCAGACTGCTGTCAAATGATGCCTACAGTCTGCTGCAGGTTTTGTGTTTTATTATGTGTGTTTTGTTGGGTCATTTTCAGAAGATGAAAGTATGTGAATTTTGAAAATGCTATGCCAGTGTTGTGTTAGCCATGTTGAATTAGGAAATGTTATTAGTGGTGTTTGGACATGTGTTCCTTCTCTTCTTCAATGGAATACACAATGAAAGTGTAGAGGGTGGGTGTGGGGAAACTTTTTTGTTCGTATGCAATTCATTTTGAGAAACACTGGTCTTATTGGGAAGAATATTAACTATGTATATATAATGGTGTTGTGTATATTGTAAAATACATCATTTTGACCTGTGCTGCAGTTTTAAAATTTGTTATTGTTTTTAGCCCCAGTAATATTTCAAACTGTACTAGAAAAATTAAATGTGAACATTTTTAATACATTACAATGGAAATTCTGGGTCCAATATAAACAGTGCAGTGACTGACAATAACCACTCACTGTATTGAAGAGGTGCCAAGCAACAAACAGGCACACAAGCAAGCAGTTGGATTTGTAGCTTTTGCCCCAGCTCTCCTACAAGATATGCAGGAGAGCTTTTGTGAAGTTTGGAAAGTAGGAAAGCTCTGTTAGCAGAAGTAAAGTTGTGAGGATAATTCGTGACTCATGTCTGGAGAGAGCAGTTAGTAAAAGCAAGGATCTGGGTTTGAGTACTGCTCTGGCACAGACTTTCAGTCTGCCAGGAAGTTCTAACTGGTATGTTAACTGTGTGGAGGAAGCTTGTGTATCATTGTTTAATGTGGCTGTCTCTGTGCTAGTGCTACAGTAAATAGTTCTATAATTGCTGTTTTTGACGTTAGGGAGAACACTGAGAAGAAAAAAGTGCTTTTAGTGGTATGTTTCAAGAGAGTGGTGAGTTGGTAACACTTTTATATTTGTTATCCTATCCAGTTTCCCACACCTGTTTCATACCTATGTGCGCTGTCTAGTTTATTTCACTGTTCTTTTCTGAGTATTGATCATGTACTAATTTTTCCTCTGATTTTATTATTTTGAGATATCCACATTTTTTCCATTAAGTTCCATCCCACACACTTCTGTTTCTTTCCAGTGGTGCAACTGCAGCTAGGATCTGCCCTTGACTGCTCCTCAGCACAAGTCCTATGTTATTCAGACTCCGTTTCTTCTGGTATAGTTATTAAAGATAGTTTTCTTCACCTTCTGTACTTGCAGTGCCATACTTTTCCATCTCTTAACCAGCAGTTTATCTCGCACATTTTCTTTTCTCCAAATCCATCAGTATTTCTGTTATTTGTTTAGAGACATAAAACAATACTTCTTTCATCTTGATACAGTAGTTTTTAAATTCACATTTTTCAAATACTACAAGACACAGACACATTACAAATCTTTTCTATACCTGGCTCCAATCTTTCTTGGCCCTTACTTCTCTTGTCAACAGAGATCTCCATAAACTGCTTAAGGCAAATACCAGGATGGTTTCTTTGAAGGGGCATAGGCAATTGCCTTCTTAATCCGAACTTGGGTTCCATGTCTAATGGCCCCATTGGTGATGGGGCGTTAAACCTCTCTTCCTTCCAGTTCACTTAAGCCTGTCTTGATGAGATGTCTATTAATTATTAAATAAACACTTTTTTAAATACTCCATAGTTACCAAGTGTGAACTGAAAAAATTTCCAGTTGCCACCATACAAACAATGTATATATTATTGCAGTTTACCTTTCAGAGGCCTCACACATTTGATTTTTTCCTCTTTGCTATACTTAAGTTTACCCATTCTCTAATCATGCACAGGTTGGCATGTGGATGTTTGCATTCATTTTTAATACACGTCAGGTATTCCTGCATGCTACCTTACACAGTTCTTGAAATATCATTGCCTGACAAATAAAGTGAAACACCCAGAAGGAGAGGAAGAAACAAATTTAAACTTAACAATTTGAGGAGGGGTGTGATGTTATTTTAGCAAATACAAAACTGAATCAAATTTACAAAGAACTTTGCAGTATGACCACCTCTGTCCTGGATGCATGTACTGATTGTGTTGGGAAGGGTGTCACAAAGCTGCTGCATCCTATACTAAGACAAGGTGACCCACAATTGTTGTAACTGACCCTTGACATCCTGGATAATGGCATTGCGGCAGAGTTGACAACCAAGCTAACCCTGTACATGTTCTATTGGGAACAGTTTTGGTATTCTTACTGACCATGGGAGTACCTCAACATCATGCAGACTGTTCATAGAGACTAGTCATGTGTGGACAAGCACTGTCCTGTTGAGTTATGACATGATACTGTCAAATGAGAGGTAACACATGAGGATGTAGGATATCTATGACATACTGTTGAGTTTCCGGAGTTACCTCAATTACTACCAGTCATGACATGAAGTCAAAAACTCCAAGACATTGGAAGCATGGAACTTCTTCCCAGGTTGTTGCCATATGTGCTGTCAGTGATCATCCAAGGAAGTTCAGAACTGTGATTCATTGTTGAACACAATGTGAAGCCATGCATCAGGAATCTGTACTTTCCAGTCGTGGCACTAGTGCAAATGCAGCTGTTTTTGTTGTGGTGTTAACAGCTGCCTATGTGTGGGAAGGTCTGTGACCAGTGATATTGGATGGCACAAAATGTTGCAGGGAGTCTGTTAATTGACGTTGGGTGGCAGGTTACATTGTACTTGATGTGGGGTATGACCTCTCTTTTGGTGGTCAGACATGTTCGACCAGCACCTTGGTGACGAGTATGCCTGCCCTCAAATTCCCATGCAGGTAAACACTGGGTCACAGCCACATCTGAGTGCCCCATAGATCTTGGTATTTTACAAATCGACCAGGAAGCCGAATGAAGACCCACAATGATGAATTTCTTTCGAAACTATGTCAGATGTTGATGACGCTCTTGTATTTGAGTAGGCGGCATCTCCGTGTCCTTCCCCGCAATCGCTTTACGTCTGATACTGTTCATGGCCCTTATACATCATACCTGGTCTGGTAACAACACTAAACACAAGCAACAATAATGCATTCTGGTGACCATTGTACGTGTTACACGGAATTGCAACTGTGATCATTTACTTACCCTGTGCTGTTGTGTATGAAGTTACATTCATATTTGACCATGCCTTCTGAGTTCTTCGCGTGTTTCGTCAATCGGTGTATATGGATGACAAAAGCTTTTCTTGTAACGTAGAATAATGCCGTTCAGACGAATAACCATTTATAGTGTTCAGAACAGCTTTTTGTAATAGCTTAAATTTGACATCATCAAAAATAACATTGATATACCTCAAATTTTATGCTGGCTCCTTGTTACATTCATTTTCCACTTAATTCAGAACCTTGTTTATGGCACGGTTCACACACTGTTTTTAACATTAGATTTATGCATTCAGTCAATAGAAAATATCACAATTTTTTTTAAAAATTGTATGTTAACAACAGGAGTCAAGTTAGAAGATCCTGGAGTCATTGTGAAGGATGAGCCAGCTACCGTGACAGACCAGGATACTAATCACGATGATGCAGTGGATGGTGATGGGCCAACTGCTCCAGGTAGCGTCCAGCACAGCTCTGAACCAACCTTTAGTGATGACGATGAGGATCCACAGGGCTCTAGTTCTGCTCCGGTACTTACACCTGCCACAGTTCTCAGTCGTACACATGCACCACGTCTGCACTCTCTGGACGAAGAAGACGACGATGACATTCCCCTTGGTAAAAATGAAACTTTAAACATATCTGTAAACTTAAGACCAGTTATTGCTACTATAAATTTAGAAGAGCTGTTGATGTTTGGTTTTGTTTCTCAGTTAGTTCAAAAGCAAAATGTTTGTCTCATATTCTACCTGCTGGAATTTCTGATTTCTACTTGAAAATCACAACTGAGCTACCAACAAGAAACACTGAAAGTAATAAAATATTGTCTATAGCTTTGATTAAGCATAGGCATATCGAAAATCTTTTCAGTGGGTTAGCGTTAAGTCTGCTGCTTGCTGTTCCACTTTACTTTGCTTGTACGATTCCCTTACTTTTATGTTATAAAATGACAATATTATGAAAAGGGTAGATTGCCACTTACCAAATAGTGGAGATGAGTCGCGGACACCCACAACAAAACGACTTCTAAACAAGCAAACTTTCAGCCAAATGCCCACTCTCTCTCTCTCTCTCTCTCTCTCTCTCTCTCTCTCTCTCTCTCTCTGTGTGTGTGTGTGTGTGTGTGTGTGTGTGTGTGTGTGTGTGTGTGTGTGTTTTGTCTAATTCAGAAGAAGGCCATTTGCCAGAAAGCTTACTTTTTTAGCAATCTTTTTGTTGTGCCTCTCTGTAACTCAATATCTGCACTATATATGGTGAGTGGCAATCTATCCTTTTCATAATATTGTCATCATTCCATCCTGGATTTTCTATTTTATGTTATATACATTGATATATTAATTTCAGACACTAAAATACTATTGAAGAATCAGTAGTGTATTAACTTTAATTTTCTTCATTATACAAGGCACTTAGAATTATCACACTGGATATTAAATTTCAGAATACTTTTTTCACAGCAAAAGTTCGTCTCAAAGAGAAGCCAACTGCAGATTCTGATGCAGATGCAGATATCATTCAGCAGTTGGATGGAGATTTCCGGTTAGCTGTAGAGTCTCTACATACCGAGACAGACAACGAAGCCAGGTAAACAAATTTTTGAATATAGTAAATGTGCTATACTTTCATTAATACATGTTGGTGAATGTATGATTTTACTGTGATGTAGTAGTAAACTGTCTAAATATGAGACAAATGTATCCACAAGTCATAATTTTCTGGTAATTTAATACATACAGCTTGTGAGCAGTCAATAGAGCAGACAAAGATCCAACTGAGGCAAAATTACCCTTCAGTCACTCATAATACACTGACAGTATACTTTAAAGCATTAAAAATGTCTTCTTCTCTTGCAAATACATAGCAAGAGTGCCCTTCTAGCATTGGAGAGTCCAGTAATGCATAGAAGTCGTCACAGTAGCCAAAGAAACATAAGTAAACACACTGTAAGATGCTGTAATGTCCCCTGCTATGCTGTTTGATTGAATGTTGGGCAGTTGAGAATAAGAGGTAAAGGATTGTTGAACTAAAATGTAATTAATGGTTCACCTATTTCCATCCACTCAGATGGAAATAATTATAGTCCTTGGCCAATACTGTTGATAAAATGCACCTGTGTGTGTGTGTGTGTGTGTGTGTGTGTGTGTTGGGGGTAGACAGTAATTTCGTAGGGTGTTGGAAAATGTGAAAATTAATGGGAGCAAGATTTACCAGAGTACAAGATGACCCTCCATTTTTGAAAAGGCTTCTTGAGAGATTTTTTTAACATATTGTGACTTATCAGAGTCACAAACTGTTTTATTGACAAAGTAGCTGCCTAAAACATCAGTGTTATACTTATTCTGAACTTAGGACATTTATTGTTTGTCTGTACAGTGGAACTTTGATGTTACATTCACAGATTTTACATTTTTCATGGTTCTAAACCATAAAGTAATAGCCTTCACGGAAAACCCATGGTAAAAATTCCCTGAGTTTACGTTTCTTTAGAGTAAGGTTTACCTCAGTCTACATTCTTACTTGACATATCACTTGACTCCATCCAACTAATATAGTTTCATGTAACTGAACAAGATAAAAGTGGCTCAAAAGACAGACTGTTTGCACGATGTCTGGTGGTGGAGTTAAGAAAATATCTTAAGCTGTTGCGGAGAGGGAAGCTGTGACAGAGGAAATACTGACGTAATCCACAATTAGCGTTGCCAGAGCAACTTCCAGTGTTTAGCTTCACCACACAATTGTGATACAACTACTGCTAGATTATGACAGCACTGGAAAAACACGACAGTTGACACGAAGTGCTCCAAAATGAGCCAGTACGTGATG